>NC_143045.1:36327500-36455000 GCF_057628025.1 Oncorhynchus mykiss
AGCTGACCCTCCCCAGCTGACCCACCCCAGCTGACCCTCCCCAGCTAACCCTCCACAGCTGACCCACCCCAGCTGACCCACCCCAGCTGACCCACCCCAGCTGACCCTCCCCAGCTAACCCTCCCCAGCTGACCCACCCCAGCTGGCCCTCCTCAGCTGACCCACCCCATACAATATGTTCATCTCTAAAATAAAATTGGCCTACATTGCAGATTGGCTTTTAAAGACCAAAATATATAAACCTCTTTCGTTCTCTGTGTGATTGTGAAAGAGTGTGTCTGCATGTGTGTGTGTGAGTGTCTTTACTATACAGTAAATTTTCTACAGTTGACACGTTGTCTGTATTTCATTTTCGTCGACAGAATGACAACTATTCTGGGACAGTTTTTCCCTACACCTCTCTTCTGCTTCCCCCATTTAGGTTGGTCTGAGCCATGGATACGACTGTTTCTCAGTTAGGCTGGTCTGCGCCCTGGATATGACTGTCTCTCAGTTAGGCTGGTCACACCACTGTCTCTCAGTTAGGCTGGTCACACCACTGTCTCTCAGTTAGGCTGGTCACACCACTGTCTCTCAGTTAGGCTGGTCACACCACTGTCTCTCAGTTAGGCTGGTCACACCACTGTCTCTCAGTTAGGCTGGTCACACCACTGTCTCTCAGTTAGGCTGGCTACACGCCTGTCTCTCAATTTGGTAAGTAACATGGAGTCTATGGAAATCTATTCTAACTTTGGTAATTTACACTAGGATAGATTTTTAAAAAAATGTGTTCATATACAATACAAATTTTTATATCTGTGTCCGTATTGTCCAATTGTCCATTTATCTAGTAGATAGACCATTTGATTCAGGAGAGAATAGCCTAATTAATAAAACATGTTTATCTAATCAACGATGGCATTATTTTCAATTTACTCTGCAACACGTCCAAATATTGACTTTTTTCACAACTGCCTCCAGTTTGACGGCAACACATTAATAACAACGGCTTTCTCTGTGATAAGTTGTTTCCCAGTTCAACTGGTTCCGTGTGTAATGGAAGAACTGGAATCCCAGTAGGTGTTATTAGGTCTTCACATGCAGTAGTGCTGAAATTGCCTCAGTAGTATGATTGGCATCAAACATTCAGCAGGCCTAAATTCAAACATGTTTAAACAATAAACCTATCCTCTCGGAGACGCAAGAACAAATATATACTATCTGTGCAAAAGTATGTGGACACCCCTTCAAATTAGTGTATTCGTCTATTTCAGCCACACCCGTTGCTGACAGGTGTATAAAATTGAGTCCACAGCCATGCAATCTCCATAAACAAACATTGGCAGTAGAATGGCCTTACTGAAGAGCTCAGTGACTTTCAAAGTGGCACTGTCATAGGATGCCACAATTCCAACAAGTCAGTTTGTCAAATTTTTGGCCTTTCTCATGCTGCCCAGGTCAACTGTAAGTGCTGTTATTGTGAAATGGAAACCTCTAGGAGCAACAATGGCTCAGCCGAGAAGTTCACAGAACGGGAGAGCAGATTGCTGAAAATCATCTGTCCTCGATTGCAACACTCACTAACGAGTTCCAAACTGCCTCTGGAAGCAACGTCAATGCAAGAACTGTTCATTGGGAGCTCCATGAAATGGTTTTCCATGACCCACAAGCCTCAGATCACAATGTGCAATACCAAGCGTCTGCTGGAGGGGTGTAAAGCTCTCCACCATTGGACTCTGGAGCAGTGGAAACGTGTTCTCTGTAGTGATAATTCATGCTTCACCATCTGGTAGTCCGACAGACAAATCTGAGTTTGGCAGATTCCAGGACAACGCTACCTGCCTCAATGCATAGTGCCAACTGTACATTTTGGTGGAGGAGAAATAATGGTCTGAGACTGTTTCATGGTTCCGGCTAGGTCCTTTTATTCCAGTTAAGGGAAATCTTAACCCTACAGCATACAATGACATTCTAGATGATTCTGTGCTTCCAACTTTGTGTCAACAGTTTGGGGAAGGCCATTTCCTGTTTCAGCATGACAATGCCCAAGTGCACAAAGCGATTGTCCAACATCAGTGCCCAACCTCACTAATGATCTTGTGGCGGAAAGGAAGCAAGTCCCTGCAGCAATGTTCCAACATCTAATGGAAAGCCTTCCCAGAAGAATGGAGGCTGTTATAAAGCAAAGGGGGGACCAACTATATATTATTACCCGTGACTTTGGAATAAGCATAGCAGTCCACATACTTTTGGTCATGTAATGTATGTAATAGCACGTCGTAACCTGTAACACACAAGAGGACGCTAGATTAATAAAATGTTTTCCTTTTATGTGTAAATATTCTAAACTGAGATTGACATTGAATGGATGTCTGTGAAACTCAGTCTGTTGTGATGTTTGCTGCAGTCTCAGACCTGGTTTAATGATCTTAGAATGAAAGATACATTCTCTCAAAGGCCCAAAATCAAATGCCTGTCAGTTCTCCCTTTTACTGGCTAATCCCTATGGCACATGGTAAGGTTGAAGATTACTCCCTTCTGAAAAACACTGTTTACACTCTCCCTCCTTCTCCCCCTCCCTCTATTTAGACCCCCCTTTGAGCACTACAAGCCATTAAATCAGGAGCGTTATTAGGTCTGGGCTTCCGGGGCTTCCGCCCTGGATGGTTTTGACCCAGCCCCGAATCTTTCAATTGTCTCAATTTTTTGGGGGGGATTTCTGTCTGATATGAGTTTCATTACCAGATATAACTTGGGCAGTATTTATAAAATCAGGAAAAATATATACAACACAATACAGTGCGCTAGGCAGTAGCAGGCACTGCAATAAACCCCGGGAGTGATGCGGTGATTGGTCGAGATGACATAACGCAGTGGCCCGATCACGTACCTTGACCCCTCCCCCACCCCTACAGCACCGGTTAGATGACAGTAGGTGTTTCTCAATATGCATACTACCGTGCTCCACACTCTCATGCTTCAAGTGCATTCTCCAAGGAGGTTCTCTTGAGTCCATTCTTGTGAGGACAAGAGTGTGGAGAACACATGAAACGTTACATTTGAAAAGCACTCACACCACCCTTACTGTGTTACCTCACACGGCACCTCCCCATTCACTGAACCTTCTTCCAGCCAGGACAATGACGACAATGGGCCAAACAAGATATACACAAAGCAAACATTTTACTTCTTAATTATCAGCTAGATATATGTGAATCATTGTAATCTAGCTAGACAGCATGTACTTAAATAGGCAAAAATAACCTAAAATGAATGTTATGCAAGGTACAGTAGATGTCAATTCTTCATGAGTAGCTAGCTACCTAACAACACTTCATGGCTAGCAAGTTAGCCAGTCAGCCCTATTGACTTACTATGGACATACCCATTCACTGAACCTTCCTTCTACTATCCAGGACAAAGGCAATAGAGGTGGAACAAGATATACACAAAGCAAATGTTTTACTATCAGTTAGCTATATGTGAATCTAAATAATGTTGCTAACCAGATAGTATAACAGGCATAAATGGCCAAAAACCAATGTTATCCAAGGTAGATGATTTGATGGGTTTCGTTTATGTAATTAACTTGGCTGGCTAGCCACTTTGGTAGCTACTGGCTTAGCTGGCTAGCCACTTTGGTCGCTACTAGCTTGGCTGGCTAGCCACTTTGGTAGCTACTAGCTTGGCTGGCTAGCCACGTTGGTAGCTACTAGCTTGTCTGGCTAGCCACTTTGGTAGCTACTAGCTTGGCTGAGATTGAAGAGATGAGAGAACATTATTCTAACCAAAGCAAATACTGTATTTTATGACAGTGACACAGTGCCTGAAGCTAAATTTTTTTCTACAACATTATATTTAACCTTATATAAAATGTGCAATACTGATGTGCTGGAATGGACAAAATGGAATGAATCACAACCTATTCAGTTGTACAGGTGAACATGCTTGTCTCATGTCTATTATTTTCAAATGGCTGTGTAACTACTTGTAAAAAAAAACTTCCCATTATTATATATATTTCATTGATCTTTTATTTGTATTAGTCTATTTTTTCACTTAGCAACATACTTTTTATCTTGTTGCTGCATTGTCGAGAGGACAACCTGAAGTAAGCATTTCATTGTACATCGTGTATATGACAAATAAACAGACTTGAAATTAAACTTAGAAGGGAAGGGGGAAAGATGGCCGGCTTTGTCGATGGATTGTTGGTGAATAAAGCATTTAAAATGCATAGGCCCTTAAGTTATGCATACCAAAATGTTCTGTAATCTAAAAATGTCACATTAGCTTGTTTAACTCTGATCTACCCATCCCGGATCCGGGAGCGTAATCATAGCCTCAAACGAATTAGCATAACGCAGCGGACATTAATCTTCCTACAAAATGTTCCAATCCTTGAAAATCGCAGATTAAATATATTGAAACACAAGCATAGCCTTTTGTTAATCACACTGTCATCTCAGATTTTCAAAATATGCTTTACAGCCAACGCTAGACAAGCATTTGTGTAAGTTTATCATGGAATAATGCTATGCTAGGCTCTGCTAGCAGCAGGCTACATTTTCACGAAAATAAGAAAAGCAATCAAATTAAATAATTTACCTTTGAAGAACTTCGGATGTTTTCACTCAGGAGACTCCCAGTTAGATAGCAAATGTTCCTTTTTTCCAAAAATATTATTTTTGTAGGAGAAATAGCTCCCGTTTGTTCATCATGCTTGGCTGAGAAATTGACCGGAAAAAGCTATCACTACAACGCCAAACTTTTTTCCAAATTAGCTCCATAATATCGTCAAAAATACGGCAAACGTTGTTTAGGATCCATCCTCAAGGTGTTTTTAACATATATATTCGATAATATATCCGTCGAGGCAATTGGTTTCTCATAAGAAGCGATTGGAAAAATGGCTACCTCAGTATTTTACGCAAGATTTTCTGCGGGAGACATCATGTGACCACTTGCTAAATATGGTCCCTTACGGCTATTCTTCAACAGAAATGCGTAAAAAGACGTCACAATGCTGTAGACACCTTGGGGAATACGTAGAAAACGTAAGCTCATTCAGAGCTCATTCACAGCCATAAGGAGTCATTGGCATGAGGCGGTTTCAAAAAATGCGGCACTTCCTGATTGGATGTTTATCTAGGTTTCGCCTGTAACATCAGTTCTGTTGCACTCACAGACAATATCTTTGCAGTTTTGGAAACGTCAGAGTGTTTTCTATCCAAAGCTGTCAATTACATGCATAGTCGAGCATCTTTTCGTGACAAAATATCTTGTTTAAAACGGGAACGTTTTTCATCCAAAAATTTAAATATCGCCCTCTAGTCGCAAGACGTTTTAATACTGACTAAATGAAGTGAATCATAGAGGTCCTATAGCTTATTTAATTCTACAGGTAAAATTTTAGCTCATGTCTCTTTATAGTCACATAGCCTATGGCTTATGTAGCTTCTTATCTGTCATGTTTGGACTTGTTTTGTGCTGTTATGAGGATACTTTAATTTGTCTTTACAAGTTATTTGCCCTGGTCGTGTCAGTATACAGTAACAGTAAAGAGCAACAGCCCCTAAAAATATACTTAGAATTTATTCTCCTGTCAAATCAGGAAGTGCAGTCTCCCCTTAAAACTGACTAAAGACATGTTGCACCTTTACCTTTCAGATTAGCCAAAGAGGAGGACAGATGAGAACAGCAGGCCAGTGGAGCATTTAGAACACCAGGCCAGTGGAGAATTTAGAACAGCAGGCCAGTGGAGCATTTAGAACAGCAGGCTAGTGGAGCATTTAGAACAGCAGGCCAGTGGAGCATTTAGAACACCAGGCCAGTGGAGCATTTAGAACAGCAGGCCAGTGGAGCATTTCGAACAGCAGGCCAGTGGAGCATTTAGAACACCAGGCCAGTGTAGCATTTAGAACAGCAGGCCAGTGGAGCATTCAGAACACCAGGCCAGTGGAGAATTTAGAACAGCAGGCCAGTGGAGCATTTCGAACAGCAGGCCAGTGGAGCATTTCGAACAGCAGGCCAGTGGAGAATTTAGAACAGCAGGCCAGTGTAGCATTTAGAACAGCAGGCCAGTGGAGCATTTCGAACAGCAGGCCAGTGGAGCATTTAGAACACCAGGCCAGAGTAGCATTTAGAACAGCAGGCCAGTGGAGCATTCAGAACACCAGGCCAGTGGAGCATTTAGAACAGCAGGCCAGTGTAGCATTTAGAACAGCAGGCCAGTGGAGCATTCAGAACACCAGGCCAGTGGAGAATTTAGAACAGCAGCAGCCAAGGGAAAATGGTACGGAAGAGGATGATTTAGGTGACCCAGACACACGTTCCCCAGTATCCCCTTGACGGTTTTGGATTGCAAAACTAAAGAGACACACCAGACAAGACACAGAGACAGCAACATAAGAGGAGGTGATGGAGAGAGACACCAGACAAGACACCAAGACAGCAACGGAAGAAAAGGATATGATGGAGAGAGACACCAGACAGGACACAGAGACAGCAACAGAATAATAGGATATAATGGAGAGAGACACCAGACAAGACACAGAGACAGCAACAGAAGAATAGGAGATGATGGAGAGAGACACCAGACAAGACACAGAGACAGCAACGGAAGAAAAGGATATGATGGAGAGAGACACCAGACAAGACACAGAGACAGCAACAGAAGAATAGGATATGATGGAGAGAGACACCAGACAGGACATAGAGACAGCAACAGAATAATAGGATATGATGGAGAGAGACAACAGACAAGACACAGAGACAGCAACGGAAGAATAGGATATGATGGAGAGAGACACCAGACAAGACACAGAGACAGCAACAGAAGAGAATAGACAAAGGAGGCAGTAATAGATAAGACACAGAAAAGAGACAGAAGAGGGCAGATGGATAGAGAACAGAGGTGGATTGAACACACAGTCGACTGTATAACTTCAAGCTGCTCTATAGATTCTAATGAGTTTTATTTGCACAAATTATAAGAGGGGAAATACATACAGTGAAAAAGTAAAACATTGTTTACACAGAATTTGCATGTGATGTGAAAAAGCCTCTGAAATTATTATTAAAACAATTGTTTACTTTTACACTTTTTACAACCAGGACAGGATGAGCGAGGATGGAGGACAGCAACAGAAGAGGGTAGAGAATAGAGATAGCAACAGAAGAGGGCAGACAAGAGAGACAGCAACAGAAAAGGGCAGACAAGAGAGACAGAAACAGAAGAGAGTAGACGAGAGAGACAGCAACAGAAGAGAGTAGACAAGAGAGACAGCAACATACGAGGGTAGACAAGAGAGACAGCAACAGAAGAGGGTAGACGAGAGACAGAAACAGAAGAGAGTAGACAAGAGAGACAGCAACAGAAGAGAGTAGACAAGAGAGACAGCAACAGAAGAGGGCAGACAAGAGAGACAGCAACAGAAGAGGGTAGACAAGAGAGACAGCAACAGAAGAGGGTAGTGAAGAGTGTGTGTGTGTGCGTGTGTGCGTGTGTGCGTGTGTGTGTGTGTGCGTGTGTGTGTGTGTGTGTGCGTGTGTGTGTGTGTGTGTGTGTGTGTGCGTGTGTGTGTTTAACTATAGTTGTCAGATGGGGATATTTTGTTAGACCCCACAAGATCAAATGCTATTTCTAGGGGGTATAGGCTTAAGGTTAGAATTAGTGTTAGGGTGAGGAGCTAGTTTTAGGGTTAGGTTTTTGTGTTAAGGGTAGGGTTAAGATTAGGGTTAGGTTTAGAGTACGGGTTGGGGTTTGGAATAGGGTTAGGGGTTAGGAAAAATAGGATTGTTAATGAGACTAAATTGTGCTAGTTACAAGACCGTGTGCGTGTGAGAGAGAGAGAGATAGCCATCAGAGAGGATTGTCTGACAGGTCAGAGTCTATTTTTATAGTTGTTGAGTAGTTTTTCGTAATACTAGATGTATTATACATGATCCAGATTAGAGAGTGTTCCAGAATAGATAGTGTTCCAGAGTAGAGAGTGTTCCAGAGTAGAGAGTGTTCCAGAGTAGAGAGTGTTCCAGGGTAGAGAGTGTTCCAGAGTAGAGAGTGTTCCAGAGTAGAGAGTGTTCCAGAGTAGAGAGTGTTCCAGGGTAGAGAGTGTTCCAGAGTAGAGAGTGTTCCAGAGTAGAGAGTGTTCCAGAGCAGAGAGTGTTCCTGAGTAGAGAGTGTTCCAGAGTAGAGAGTGTTCCAGAGTAGAGAGTGTTCAGAGTAGAGAGTGTTCCAGGGTAGAGAGTGTTCCAGAGTAGAGAGTGTTCCAGAGTAGAGAGTGTTCCAGAGTAGAGAGTGTTCCAGAGTAGAGAGTTTTCCAGAGTAGAGAGTGTTCCAGAGTAGAGAGTGTTACAGGGTAGAGAGACCCAAAGTAGGAACTGTAATTGAATACTGTCAGTGTCTGCTGTGGCAAATGGCTGTGCATGTTCGCCAGCCTGGTCTCATAGACTAGACATAACATAGTAAATGTATGTCCTGGACCCTCAAATTAGTCCGATGTGTTATGTTTGGTATAGTTGCATAAAACAGATTTCTTAAAGCAAAAACTAAAGTAGAGTGATTGGTCGGGGGTGTTGCTAGAATCTCATCAAGGACAACTTAATCCTAAGCCTAACCTTAACTCTTCACCCCAACCCCTAGCCTAGCTAACGTTAGCCAGCTAACTTTAGACACCTAGCTAGAATTCGTAACATATCATAGTTTTGAAAATTCATAATATATAACACAATTTGCAAATCAGTAACATATTGTACGTTTCTTAAACTGCTCTAAACAGCCTACCTTACTTCCCAACTTCCTCCATCACTCCCTTACTACTTCCTGCCTGTATTACTAGTCTTCTCATTTATTTGAAGTGTAAATGCGCGCGCGAGAGAGAGAGAGAGAGAGTAAGACAAAGAGAGAGATCACTTTGTTTCAATGACAGAGTGTGTCATGTCAGACAAGCCTGTCTCCTGCCTCAGAACAACATAACGGGTCTGTACACTTATTATCCACAGTGCTGACACACATACACACACACACACACATACACACACACTCATTCATCCATCCAACTGGTAATGGAATCCCTTAATTCTCCCCAAGCCCTTTCAAATGCTTGCATCACATCACCCATAAAGCTGTGTATCATCAATGCACACCAAACGCTATGACTGACCAAGTTATAGTCTGTCGTCTCCTTTCAGGGGGGAATAAATATACACAGTGAATATGAATAAATAAAGGCATTAAAAGACATGAGTGTGAAATGAGGCAGTTTGAAATGCAGTCATTTCACGCATCATCTTGCAATCAGCTGTAAAGGGGCCGGAGTGAGCTGGGGACAGGAAGACACATCACAGCGTGGTGAATCACCACTACTGACATGTCAATGTGGATAGAAAGACAGCAAGGGGAGAGAGGAGAGGAAAGGGAGGTAGGAGACACCCTAACCAGTTTACCATAGAAATATAATGTTTAGAATGGACTTGGAACCTCTAACTCTGGTAATTTCACTGGTAAACTCATGGGTGAACTCACAATGGCAGCCCAGTATGCTACCGTTTGTATTGCCATTCCTCAAGGGTTCTTTGGAAGGGTGACGGTTCTATTGAGACTGGTTAACAAAATCAGTCAGTTATTCTCAACACTCTCCTTGGGGACCCCTAGGTGTTCTAGAGGTAACTGACTGGATTCAACTTGTTAAGAAACACAATAAAACATAATAATACAACCTATGGCTATTAAATAGTGATGGGAAAGCTTTCACCAAATTGTGTAAAAAAAACGGTTAATTACTCAGAGCTTCATTATCGGGTTCACAATGCACATTAGTGACGACAGGTGTTCACCGATAAATTGCAGCGTGTGATTATCAGAAAGAATAAAAAAAAATGTTTTCATCCAAACTCTGTGGCATTCTAGGTTGGCATCATACATCATGATGCCCTTGTTTGCCTTCAGGCTTACTATTTTTCCAAAACTGAATCTATGTCGTTGTTTAGGACACTTGAGAGAGAAGCTTGTACTATACTAAATTTAAAAAATATATTATACAACAAAAAATAAAAAGTGTTGTTCTAAATAGTGTTCCTTTAGCTGGAGTCAACCTCGTACCATCATGTCCCTGATTGTCCCATTGTTCCCTACTCTACCTGCTAAACTACTGGTCAGCTGAAAATACATGTTCAAAATCCTAGCTATATTTATAAGTATGGTGTCCAGTAGAGGTCAGTGTTGGAAAGCAGTTTGGAATCAAAGAGAGCACTGGGCCCATGGCGAAATGAGTGTGATCTCACATTTTGCAAAACTTGGTTTGAAAAAGCATGTAATCAAATGAAGCTTCGGACGTCACTGGTAATGTACTTCTGACAAAACGATACACACATCCATCCGCATGCTGCAAGAGGATCGGACTATTTTTTTTTCAATTTTCGCCTAAAATGGCATACCAAAATCTAACTGCCTGTAGCTCAGGACCTGAAGCAAGGATATGCATATTCTTGTTACCATTTGAAAGGAAAACCTTTGAAGTTTGTGGAAATGTGAAAGTAACCCTCCCGCTGTGTTCTGGTCGAATTGGACCGATTGACAAGTTTTCGCTCTGAAAATGTAGTTAATTAAATCTGATAGTCATAAGGTTCCATGACTTTGTCCACACAGGGCATCTGAACACACAAAATACATTTGGATGATTTTCATTAAATTGTGGGTGTTTCATTGAACGTTCGTACAACTGTGGTTTTCCGAGTCAAAAATGACCGGTCATTAGAAATGAATAGGTGAGACTACAATTAGTGTATAAAATTGAGTTCAGGCACATGCATTCATCAGATGGACACACTTCCTCTTCCAGACCCCAACACACATTTGTGTTTGAGCACACACACACACACCTCACTCCCCTTCTTGGCTTCCCACGGGAACCACACCTGTTGGCATTCTCACAAACAATCGCAACATTGTTTCAATAATATATATAACTTTTCTTGCATCTCTAGTATATACAATTTTTTTTGAGGCCTTGCTCAAAATTCATTCTGTGGAAGCGCAATGATAAAACGATATACTGTATGTGAGGCTCTTGATCATATCTTTGATAATGACACTGGTGAGTGTCAGTAGTCTGTGATAAATAGCACAATATGTTTCATTTGAGTATTTGCTATAGTCAATATTATCCATACATTATGCTTTTTTTAAACTGAAAAACGAGTTGTGAGAGTTCAGGTGTGAGGCCAATGAGGCCTACAGGCCTTACATAGCAAATAGAAAAACCTATAATGTCCACAAGAACTAAAACTTCTTTGGGACTGGGGGGCAGTATTGAGTAGCTTGCATAAAATGGTGCCCAAAGTAAACTGCTTGCTACTCAGGCCCAAAATATGCTTATAATTAGTAGATTTCGAAAAGGCTTTACAGCGAAAGCACACCATATGATTATGTTAGGTCAGAGCCTGGTCACGAAAACACATACAGCCATTTTCCAGCCAAAGAAGAAGCAGAGAAGAGAGATAAAGAAGAAGCAGAAATAGAGATACAATTAATCACTAACCTTTGATGATCTTCATCAGATGACACTCATAGGACTTCATGTTACTCAATACATGTATGTTTTGTTCGATAAAGTTCATATTTATATCCAAAATTCTCAGTTTACATAGAAGCTTTATGGTCAGTAATGTTATGCCTCGAAAACATCCGTCAAATTTTCAGAGCCACATCAATTTACAGAAATACTCATAATAAACTTTGATAAGAGATACAAGTATTATGCACAGAATTATAGATATACTTCTCCTTAATGCAACCGCTTTGTCAGATTTCAAAAATACTTTACGGAAAGAGCACACAATGCAATTATCTGAGTACAGCGCTCAGACATCAAAACAAGCCAAACAAATATCTGCCATGTTGTGGAGTCAACAGAAGTCAGATATAGCATTATAAATATTCACTTACCTTTGATGATCTTCATCAGAATGCACTCCCAGGAATCCCAGTTCCACAATAAATGTTTGATTTGTTCGATAAAGTCCATAATTTATGTCTAAATACCTCCTTTTTGTTTGCGCGTTTAGTACACAATCCAAACTCACGACGCGCGGGCAAGTCCAGGCGAAAGTTCAGACGAAAAGTCATATTACAGTTCGTAGAAAATGTATAGAACAACAAGTTTAGAATCAATCTTTAGGATGGTTTTATCATAAATTTTCAATAATAGCTTTCACTTGGAGTCACCTGGTCAGTCTATGTCATAGAAAGAGCAGGTGTCCTTAATGATTTGTATACTCAGTGTATATAGCCATCTTTAATCATTGTGTGTTTATTCCTTGTTTTATTATTTTTCCAAGTATTACTTGTGTTATTATTTGTCTATTTATTTGATTGTATCATTATTTTTGCTAATTATCTAGTTTTTTTATCTGCATTGTTGGGAAGGGCATGTAAGTAAACCTTTCACCCGTTCTTCACAAAGCTTGTGAGAAATACAATTTGATTTGAAGCTGATAATATTTCATCCTCATAACACAATCTGAACTGAAATCTTATCAGAAACATATTGGGTTGTGTTCACAGCCTACTATTTCCTTACAACAGGTCAAACTGATGTCATGTGGATATTTTTGCACATCATTTTTTTGTTTTGTAATTCAAATGTCTTTCCTCCGCAAAAGAAGTGAAGATGACAGAAAACTTAACCAATGCCCACCGTCCTCTTCACCCCCAAAAAATTAAACCACTTCTACTCTCACCATTTTCTGTCTGCACTCCATTTCCCTCTGACCACATACATACCCACAACATGGTCAATACACATTCAAACATAACCAAGAACACACAAACCTTTTAGAAACACAGATATTTCTCACAAAAAGACAAACAGACTTTTCTGAGTAGACTAAAATAACAGACACACAACACACAACAAGGAGAGGAAGGTCATGTTTTCCGGGACGTTCTTCCACAGAGTCTTCATACACACCACTGCATCTTGGCAGCCCCTACACACACACACACACGTGCGCGCGCGCACACACGCACACGCACACAAACAAACTCTTACTAACGTTGATAGCACGTAGCAAGCGAACCATTAATATAGGTGAATTAATAACAGATTAATTAATAAATAGTTGATGAGCAAAAATAAGTTTGCTGTGCATTTGGCCATTGAAAGACATGTCACATTTAACCTCACCGACTTATGACAATCAAAATTTCAAGTTGTTGCTTTTAATATGCAAAAAAATAATAATAATAACAAAAACCAACAATTTCTTTATTTTAAAATATTTTAAGAAACTCAATTTGTTATTCTGTTTCCTGAAAAAAAACGAGATAACAAAAATCCAGTCATTTTTCGTTTTTGAAAAACCCCAGGAAAAACGAAAGACGGACCATTTTCACTTTTCTGACGTTACTGTTTTACATTGGAAAACCATTGGCCACGATATACACCACTACCGCCTCAAATATCTCTCAGCAGGATCACTGAAGAGAGAAGAAATCAGAGAGGGTGAGTGCTGGTTTGTGCCGTGTAGCCTTCATTGTGTTGTTTTTAAGTAACCTATGCTGTGTGTCTCTTGTACTGTTCAATTGGCCAAGTGTCCCTTTCAATCCACAAGTCCTCTGTCCTGCTACAGAACCTTGCTGCATAGGAATGAATGTTTTGTCAACTTGCCAGATGAGAAGGTGCTTCTTATGAATAAGATGTATGCATGCAGCACACAGATGCTTTTAATTGTGTTAATATGCTTCAAGTGAAGTATTATTATAAGAGGCATGGAAGAGTGAAGTTTATAGGGAAGGAGACCAACAAACGGTGTGTTTTTTTATTGTGACACAAGGAATGGCTTGACAGGGAGCTTTTGTTTGCTTTAAATCCGATCCCCATCCCTCTCAAACACCCCAAGGACCTCTTGTTCATTTTTAAAATAGTTAAAAGAGGGACTGACCAAACACTTTCTCAACAACAGAATTCTTACCACCGTTTTCTGCCTGTTGTTGTAACCTCTTGTGAGGTTGTCTTCCGTTCAACCAGTGGAGGTGTCAGTGGGGCACAGCAGCACGAGGGAGAATCTCCGCCCACCATTTCTTCTGTTGTATCTTTCTCCTCAAACCACAGCACAGATAGGTTCTTCAAATGTCATTATTCACTGTAACAATGTGGCAGAATACCCCTGGGGTGTGTCTGACATTTAGCTAGCTAGCTTGTTACATAGACTGTTTGTGTGTGTGTGTGTGTGTGTGTGTGTGTGTGTGTGTGTGTGTGTGTGTGTGTGTTTGTGTGTGTGTGAGTGAAAATTATAATTTGGGAGTTTCTTATATTTGCCTGTGTGTAATGGAAGTGTTTATTGCACATTCCCACCGAGGCACCAGCAGGCCAATTAGGGTTAAGTGCTTTGCTCAAGGGCACTGCGACAGATTTTTCACCTTGTCGGCTCCGGTATTCAAACCAGTGACCTTTTGGTTACTGTCCCAACACTCTAACCTCAGAGCTATGTGTGTGTGCGTGTGTGTGTTCAGCCTATGTGAGCGTGCCTGTCTGCTTGCATATGTCTATTTCTCTGTGTGCTACTTGGTAATGGTGAAATTTGGTCTCATGCGTTAGCTATGATTGGCTGTTGTTGCAACCCATTCTTTCACCAGACACCGTCAGAAGTCTTTTGTCTTTCTTTAGACAAGGGAAAGTGGTTGAATACTAGTGTGTTTTTTCAGGTGGGTGTATGCGTGTGTGTTTGTGTGCGTGTGTGTGTGTACATGCGTGTGCGTGTGTGTGTGTGTGTGTGTGTGTGTGTTTGTGTGTGTGTGTGTGTGTGTGTGTGTGTGTGTGTGTGTGTGTGTGTGTGTGTGTGTGTGTGTGTGTGTGTGTGTAGGCCTGGCTCGCAGTCAGTGGTCCAATTCAGGAAAGGACCCTCCCCAAACTGTTGATACGAAGTTGGAAGCACAGAATTGTCTAGAATGTCATTTTATGCTGTAGAGTTAACATTTCCCTTCACTGGAACTAAAGATCCTAGCCCGGACCATGAAAAACTGTCCACAATCATTATTCCTCATCCACCAAACTTTACAGATGGCTCTATGCATTGGGGAAGGTAGCGTTCTCCTGGCATCCACCAAACACATATTTGTCCGTCTGACTGGCAGATGGTGAAGCATGATTCATCACTCCAGAGAACGCGTTTCCACTGCTCCAGAGTCCAATGGCGGTGAGCTTTACACCACTCCAGCCGACGCTTGACATTGCGCATGATGATCTCAGGCTTCTGTGCAGCTGCTCGGCCATGGAAACCCGTTTCAATTCGTGGCTGAGCCGTTGTTGCTCCTAGATGTTTCCACTTCACAATAAAAGCACCTAGAGTTGAAGCTCTAACTGGGCAGAAATTTGACAAACTGACTTGTTGGAAAGGTGGCATCCTATGGCGGTGTCACGTTGAAAGTCACTGGGCTTTTCAGTAAGGCCATTCTACTGCCAATGTTTGTCAACGGAGATTGCATATCTGTAAACTTGATTTTATACACGTGTCAGCAACTTGTGTGGCTGAAATAGCCAAACCCACTAATTTGAAGGGGTGTCCACATACTTTTGTGTATGTATAGTGTATTTCAACTGCACAGGTAAGCTATTTCCACAGATACAGCAGCCATCTAGGTTGTGTTTTATTTAAAGTCCATGAGGAGAGGTAGATGTGGTATAGATATCCTGCCTGCCAGTTCTATTCATTCAGCCTCTAAGGTCATGTTAGACTTCTGTAACAATCTGTCTGGTCAGTGTAGACCTGATTAATCCAGGATTTATCCACTATCACAACAAGCAATCACCCTCTCTAATTTTAGACATTAATATGTTTGGCCCTTTCAGCTGAGTAATCTGTGGCAAGAGAAGAGAAAGGCAAATGTGGTGGGTGTGTGTGCACGGCTGTCTAGTGTTGAATGAGTCAGAGGAACATATTTGATCGTCCCCCCCTCTCACTGTGCACGCCCTCACACACTCTTATCCTGATATCAGCTGAATTCATGGTGTCATTAATAGCTGTTGGCCTCCCTCACTCCCTCCCTCCTTCTCTCTCCACTCCCTCTGCCCTAGTTGTTCAGTGCTTGTTGAAGCCGTTGACTATCTTTGGAAAATCTTGAATGCTTCAACAATTTAATGGATATGCAACTATATCAATCATCTCCTGTTATTACTGAGTGACAGTGTGTGTTTGTGTGTTTGTGTGACTGTGTATATTTCTGTTGTGACTGTGTGTATTTCCGTTGTGACTGTGTATATTTCTGTTGTGACTGTGTGTATTTCCATTGTAACTGTGTGTATTTCCGTTGTGACTGTGTCTATTTCCGTTGTGACTGTGTATATTTCCATTGTGACTGTGTGTATTTCCGTTGTGACTGTGTGTATTTCCGTTGTGACTGTGTATATTTCCATTGTGACTGTGTATATTTCCATTGTGACTGTGTATATTTCCGTTGTGGCTGTGTATATTTCTGTTGTGACTGTGTGTATTTCCATTGTGACTGTGTATATTTCTGTTGTAACTGTGTATATTTCTGTTGTGACTGTGTGTATTTCCATTGTGACTGTGTATATTTCTGTTGTGACTGTGTGTATTTCCGTTGTGACTGTGTATATTTCCATTGTGACTGTGTATATTTCCATTGTGACTGTGTATATTTCCATTGTGACTGTGTATATTTCCGTTGTGGCTGTGTATATTTCTGTTGTGACTGTGTGTATTTCCATTGTGACTGTGTATATTTCTGTTGTAACTGTGTATATTTCTGTTGTGACTGTGTGTATTTCCATTGTGACTGTGTATATTTCTGTTGTGACTGTGTGTATTTCCGTTGTGACTGTGTATATTTCCATTGTGACTGTGTGTATTTCCATTGTGACTGTGTGTATTTCCGTTGTGACTGTGTATATTTCTGTTGTGACTGTGTATATTTCTGTTGTGACTGTGTATATTTCCATTGTGACTGTGTATATTTCCATTGTGACTGTGTATATTTCTGTTGTGACTGTGTATATTTCCGTTGTGACTGTGTATATTTCCATTGTGACTGTGTGTATTTCCGTTGTGACTGTGTATATTTCCATTGTGACTGTGTATATTTCTGTTGACCTCCACATCCTTCTGTCTGTTTTCACCTCTCCAGACCTGAACGTGTTACCATGGTGACCACTCACACACACATCACCCTCTCACTCCTGCTGTTCCACATTCTTCCGGCCACAACGACTCAGGTTGATGACCTTATCGATGACGTCATTGTCGCCACGAACCGTGGCAGAGTCCGGGGCACTCGGCTTCCCGTGCCAGGTGGTGGATATGTCAGGGCATTCCTGGGAATTCCCTATGGGAACCCCCCCGTTGGGGAACTGCGTTTTCGCCCTCCTCAGCCTGCAGATGGGTGGACAGGGGTACTACACGCCACACGCTACCCCAACTCCTGCCTCCAACCCCAGGATACATTATTTCCTGGTAGGGATTTGATATCAAAATGATTACCATTGGACCTTATGCCGATTTAAGATAACTAGAGTAACTTGTTTACATTACTATTGCATAATCTGGCTACGGCCATAATCAGTTTAAAATAAAATTATTACTATGCATGTTGTCGTGGATATTATCAAATAAGGATCTGAGTCAAAGTCAAACCAAGATAATTTTTTTCTGAGCTCAGAGTGAATAACAGGACGTTATAATAAGGCACTGTTTCACAAGGTTAGTCACATACTATGTGGACACATACAATTAAAAAGTACCATTATACTTCTCCCTTGTTTTTAAATCCATGAACAATTTTTTAATACATTTTAAATGTAGCAAGTTCTAAAGGCATAATATCCCGTAGTCCACCAATTCCTCCTTGTGTCATCGGTTGTGAGACAGAGTTTAAAACCTCCAACCCCTCGCAAATCATATACAGTTCTAACTTGCCAGTTTATGCTAATGATTAGATACAATAATTTAAAGAAGGGATTCTTCTCCCAGAGCTGAAGGGTGAGGGGTTGGAGCCCATCTGGCCGCTGGGTAAAGGTCAGACATCACTGTCTTTAGCAGAAAACTGTAGCTCAGCTAATCCTTCACAACTTGCATTCTGGCCATGGGTCATGGCAACATTTAACATTACATTTGGTCTTGGATTCGTTACCAGTTTTAAACACATATTGCAGCAACATTTTAGCATGAGAACAAGAAACAGAGTCAGTACAGTGACTAAAACAGTGGCTAGACACAGTTGCATGATCCACCCTCCAAACGAGGAGACTATGGACAGTCAGGCAGTTTGTCCCACACATCCTTTACCTATAATACACCAGGTGGCCACAAGAAAACCCACAGTAGGGATAGGGAGATTACTACTATTATCAGGACGTGAAAAACATCACAGAGTTTGAGGGCTTTAAAATGTCATGTCGTCTGGTCTCTTTTGGGGATAGATGATAAAGGGCAGGAATGACATCACACTTAGGGTGTGATTCACTCCCAGTGTGACCCCATACATGAAACTCCCTTGTTTACCCCTTGAGGAGCAAACCCACAGACCCAACATGACCTTTCACCAACTGTTGCTTTAGCCACCAAGTTGGCTCTACTCAGAAATACATTTGGCTGTTGTTGGGATGAGGGGGGGGGGGGGGGTCCTTCAATGCCCTCCTCTGCTGCTTCTAACTTCTGGGCCTATACTCCACGTCTGCATAGGTTCCTTAGGCTCGGGACCTTCTTCTACGATGACCATCTACTTCTGGGCCACTACTCCGGGCCGGCGTCGGTCCCTTTGAATCAAGACCTTGTCACGGAAATTCAAACCGTAAAGAGAAGAGACACTATAGATTCTTCAAACAACAACTTTATTATAAGATTTGCAAAAATGGAGCGGCTAACAATCGCTGGAGTCCAACGAAGAGGTTTGGCTCTCAGTTTTCATGAAAAACTACAACCTCTTTTTTTTACGTGGCAGTTAGCAGATGTGTGGAAACAGGGGTGGAACATAGTGCAAAATGTGATCTGTTCTTTCCTGCAAGTTTCCACACAGCTAAGTTCCTGCAGATTGTGGGAACAGGATGTCACATGCTGCAGTTGCACCCAAACGGCACCGATCTGTACGCCAAGACTTATGACTAAGTCACACAAGACAGGTTTGTATCAGTAAAAAAAAGACGAACAAATAACAAGACAATTCTCTAATGTGTAGTTTTCCCCGAAACCTTTTTCCATCACTAGGCTCTCTTGCCCAGGCTAAGTCCTTCTCATTTCATCATCATCGGTTTGTGGAATGTGTTCTTCTGGCATCTGACCAATAGAGAAGCTGAGAGTCATTGCTGCTAAGACACACAGACACAGACAGACAGAAAAGAAAACGGTGCAACGCAGTCCCGGGGCCATCTTCCCCGTCTGGGGTTGGAACTCTCCTACAGTGGGACCCGTGGATTCAGGTGTCTCTCTCTGCTACTTTCACCACAACCGAGGTGGTCAGCAAAACCAGCAAAACCTGGTATGATCCTCTCCAATCCTTCCAGCTCTTCCTTCTGTAGTCTTTTCCACCACAAAGTCTCCAGGGTGCAGACAATTTGCACATAACACATTCCATCTAACCCATAATACATTAATTACTTCAGCTAAGCCACTTAAATAGTTATAAACATACTAAAACGTGTTCAATTCAATCAGTCTGATTCCAACAGTCCCTCATCTAGAATATATACGGTTGAAGTCCGAAGTTTACATACACATAGGTTGGATTCATTAAAACTCGTTTTTCAACCCCTCCACAAATTTCTTGTTAACAAACTATAGTTTGGCAAGTAGGTTAGGACATCTACTTTGTGCATGACACAAGGAATTTTTCCAACAATTGTTTACAGACAGACTATTTTACTTATAATTCACCGCATCACAATTCCAGTGGGTCAGAAATGTACATACACAATGTTGACTGTGCCTTTAAACAGCTTGGAAAATTCAACAAATGATGCCATGGCTTTGGATGCTTCTGATAGGTTCATTGACATAATTTGTGTCAAATGGAAGTGTACCTGTGGATGTATTTCAAGGACTACCTTCAAAGTCAGTGCCTCGTTGCTTGACATCATGGGGAAATCATTCGAAATCAGCCAAAACCTCAGAATAAAAATGTAGACTTCCACAAGTCTGGTTCATCCTTGGGGGCAATTTCCAAACACGAAAAGTGCAAATCAATCGCAGAACAACAGCAAAGGATCTTGTGAAGATTCTGGAAGAAAACAGGTACAAAATTATCTATATCGACAGTAAAACGCATCCTATGTCGACATAACCTGAAAACCTCCAAAATAAAGCCAGACTAAGGTTTGCAACTGTACGTGGGGACAAAGATCGTACTTTTTGGAGAAACGTCCTCTGGTCTGTAGAAACAAAAATAGAACTGCTTGGCCATAATGACCATCGTTGTGTTTGGAGGAAAAAGGGGGAGGCTTGCAAGCCGAGGAACACCATCCCAACCGTGAAGCACGAGGGTGGCAGCATCATGTTGTGGGGATGTTTTGCTGCAGGAGGGACTGATGCACTTCACAAAATAGATGGCATCATTAGGACGGAAAATTATGTGGATATATTGAAGCAACATCTCAAGACATCAGTCAGGAAGTTAAAGCTTGGTCGCAAATAGGACTTCCAAATGGACATTGACCTCAAGCATACTTCCAGAGTTGTGGCAATATGGCTTAAACAATTGAAAGGCAATGCTACCAAATACTAATTGAGTGTATGTAAACTTCTGACCCACTAGGAATGTGATGAAAGAAATAAAGGCTGAAATAAATCATTATTCTGACATTTCACATCCTTCAAATAAAGTGGTGATACTAACTGACCAAATGACAGGGATTTTTTACTGGAATTAAATCTCAGGAATTGAGTTTAAATGTTTTTGGATAAAGTGTATTTAATCTTCCGACTTCAACTGTATATACATTTACAATATATATTTTTTTTACTTTTATTTAACTAGGCAAGTCAGTCAATGACTGCCTACTCCGGCCAAACCCTCCCCTAACTTGGACGACGCTGGGCCAATTGTGCTCCGCCCTATGGGACTCCCGATCACGACTAGTTGTGATACAGCCCGGGACCAAACCAGGGTCTGTAGTGACACACCTTAAACTGCTGTGCCACTTGGGAGCCCTCACATGATCACCTACATGTTTCACACGACCTAGAAACCCTATTGACTTTCACAGGGAAAATAGAGTACACAGTTTCACACCAATATTGATAAGAATGGTAATGAGATTGGGCAAGGACCACAAAGCTCCTACTCTCAACATCCCAATAATGGATAGCCCAAGCTACAATCCAGTGGGATTTCTGATCACCTCCCTATCGGAATACACAAAAAGATAAGGTTTCCCTGGGAGGAACCCTACCTAGACTCACTGGATTTGAACAAATATTGAATTTGTTTCAGAAGCCACCTGCAGGATGAGCAGTGTACCCTCCCCTCACGTTGTGGTCTACTCACAGTTTAGGGTCAGCTCTCTGTCTCTCCTTCTCGACTTTCCGGGTCATAATTTGACCTGTTGATAAATTATCCAACCCAAATTTAGAATGACAGTCCTTAGTGCTTCACGTTGGTTCTATCACAACAATATAAGCCCCTCAACTTAGCACACACCGATACTGGCAGAGTGTGCATTTATATTGATATACAGTATATTCATCTTATATTTCTAGCATTACATTTTCTCATCACGGCCACCATTTGTGCTAATGACAGATTGGTACTCAACGCACTCTTAGTCTAAATTACTGTAAACCTCACCGGGTTCATGCCCCCACAATCAACCTGATACACCAAATAAACAATTTTAGACAAGCCTAAATAAATGAAGGGTACAGTTTGTCACTCCCTCACGGTGCTCATTCTTCTCCCTCACGGTACTCATTCTTCTCCCTCACGGTACTCATTCTTCTCCCTCACAGTACTCATTCTTCTCCCTCACAGTACTCATTCTTCTCCCTCACAGTACTCATTCTTCTCCCTCACGGTACTCATTCTTCATTCACTTTTTCTTCTTCAGACAGCTTTACAGTTCGCCTTCCCAATGGCATCAATGTTCAAAGTGGATGGCCCTTCATAATGTCCCATTTTCCCAAGCACACGAATCTCTCACCTGAGCCGCCTTTGTCCTTTACGGTCCCATTATGTCTTGTCCATCCTCCTACCAGTACACCAGCAGCATGAGAGAAGTTTGTGAGAGATCTCTCTCCATGCTCACTCCACAACGACTCATGTCGCACTCCTGAGAGAAAAGGCTTTTGAGAAAAGGCAGTTGATAGCTTCAACTTGATGATGTGTACAGGTTGCTGGTTCGGACTCAGGTCTCACAGTAGAAGTGGTGAAACACAGGGCCATAGTGAAAATAATTTTTATCCATTACTTCAGGCGGTCAGAGGGGGTGAAGTTCACACTGTTCCCAGCTGAATTATCCCTTCCATGCATCTAGATACCATCTGTGGACACCTTCGCCATAACCTTGAGAGAGGACAGAACAGAATAACGTTTAGTGTAGGGCATTTCTGATTCAAGAAACACAGACAAATTATAATACAGATTTCTAAGACAAATGTCAAAAAGAATAACAACACACCATTTAAACCATTTTTGCAAATGTGCTTATACTCCCTTATCATATTGGCGACCTCACCGCAGAGTTAACGGGTCAGGGAGTTACAGGGCGAATCTTTGGGAGAAATACCAAACATCCAGCAGACAGATTTGGTATTGAGATTTGTTTTTGAAGCAAGACAAAAACAAAGAAAATTAAACAAAACAATGAAAACAAAACAAAATAACAACAGCAATACACATCCATCACTCTAGGCGGGTAAAACTTCAATCCATCATGTCAACCATTACCAACATATCTTTTTCCTTTTTACAGGCAGGCATGTGAGGAAAATCAATTAGAATTTTTACCAACGGGCCCCAGGGGACTGGTAAATGAAGTAACTGTCAACTATTACCAACATACATTTTTTTTCAGTTTTTACAGTGAGGAAAATCTATTTGCATATTTACCAAAGTGCCCTAGGGGACTAGTAATTCCCCCTTTGGACACTACTCACATCATGATTAATGCATCCCCCCAAAAAACATGTTAAATAAAAATAACAAATAAAAATAGAATTACGACCTTTGATAACTCCAGTTTAACCAATCTACATTGGATATTCACTGTTTGCTTCACGCACATTTTATTGGTTAATCATCTTATAATTTACATCCTAAGAGATAGCAATCCACAGGATCCACTATTTTTCCTGTCAAAAGGGTTAGTCATTCACCCTTATTCTCTCATACATGTTCAACACCCCACTGTTCACTATTCAACTTTCACTTCTCTATTTTCACTACCCGTAGCTCTCAGGCTATATAGACATTTATCTTATGCCTATTTTCACTACCCATAGCTCTCAGGCTACATAGACATTTATCGAATGCCTACAAACAGTACTGTCAACGGGGCTCTCACTAGCCCTGCCATGTCCACTCTCTGGGATTTAGGATCCTTGTCACTACTTTTACTTTCACTACAAATTCATTTAAATTGACTTGCTGAAATTTATTGGGTTGTAAATTGACTTACTGAAATTCAGTGTGTTGTCGTGTTCAGATTTGTGAATGTGGTGTGTTCCCCCAGGCAGTCATCAGTGTAGGTCTGGTCAGGGTGGGTCCATGTCATCTTTGGTTGGACAGGTGTCTCCTTCGCATACCTTCACTGATGCTCTCCCCATTCACAATCCCACATCCAAGTTCGTGACTCCATGTAAAATTGGCCACAGGCATCACACTATGTAGTAGAGTATGCTACTTCTAGGAATGCACAATTCCTCTTCACTTAGCGCAAAGTGATTTACCCACATCGACAATTAAAAATGTGCATTACAACGTAAACATACCCAATGTTGTTTTGTAATTAAGTCATTATTAACTACAAGTACTTGACTCTGACTTCCTTGCTCCCAGGGTTCCGTGGAGCTGAGATGTGGAACCCCAACACCAAGATGAGTGAAGACTGTCTCTACCTAAACATATGGACTCCTCCCCCTTTGTTTAAGACACACCCTAAACGTTCCAAGAGCTCCTCCCCTGGTTCCTCATTAGCTCCTGTCATGGTGTGGATATACGGAGGCGGGTTCACTACAGGCACCGCCTCCCTAGACCTGTATGACGGACAATTCCTTAGCCAATCAGAAGGCGTCGTGGTGGTGTCTATGAACTACAGGTTGATCTGGCACAATATAATTAAACTAAAGAACCTATTTGAGCTTCATGTTTTCATGTTTTAAAAATACACCGATAATAACGTTTGTTTTGATTGGACACAGGCTCGGTCCATTGGGTTTCCTGTCTCTTCCTGAGAGCGAGAGTGTCCGTGGTAACGCTGGAATGCTGGACCAGCGCTTGGCTCTGTACTGGGTAGCCAATAACATTGCTGCCTTCGGCGGAGACCCTTCAAAGGTTGCTCAGCTTTTTTCCTTTTCCTCTTTTTGCTGTTGTTATTCTTTGTTTTACCATGTTTAGTTATTCTCTGTTTTTATGTTGTTGTCAGGTGACGTTGTTTGGGGAAAGTGCTGGCTCTGCGTCTGTGGGTCTCCATCTCCTCTCCCCTGGCAGCCATGGTCTGTTCAACAGGGCAATACTACAGAGTGGTTCCCCTAACACTCCATGGGCTGTCATGACTCAACAGCAGGCCTGGAACAGGTCCCTGTCCCTGGGTAGGCTGCTGGGTTGTCCCCTGGCACCTCTGGCTGTCCTGGAGCAGTGTCTACAGAGAGCCCATCCAGAGGATATCATCAAGCAGCAGTACAACGTCCTCTCTCTCCCCACAATCCTAGCATTACCATTCACCCCCTCTGTCGACCAAAACTTCCTACCAGACATGCCAGAGGTGTGTATGAATTTATGGTTGCTTGTTTTGGGCCCAAAGGCACTGAAAAAACAAGCAGTTGAATCCCGTATATATTTCCATAATGTCATAATGTCTCTTTATCTCGTCCTTTAGGTTCTGCTCCGGACGGGACACTTCCTGAAGACAGAGGTGCTGATTGGTTTGAACCAAGATGAGGGGACCTACTTCCTGGTTTACGGGGCGCCAGGATATGACATCACTAGCCAGAGCCTGATCAGCAGGGAGAACTTCCTGAAAGGGGTGGACCTAGTGTTGCCGGGATTCAGTGATGTCACGAGGGAGACAGCCATCTTCCAGTACACTGATTGGACGGATGAGAATAGTGGGATGAAGAATCGTGATTTGCTTGGGCGAATGTTGGGAGACCACGATTTTAACTGCCCTGTGCTGGAGTTTGCCCAGAGGTAAGGAAAACATATTATAGAGTTCCACAGAGCTCTAATGCAGGGATGTTCATTCCTGTTCCTTGAGAGCTACCCACTTGTAGGTTTTAAATCCAATCCCAGTTGTAACTAACCTGCTTCAGTTCATCAACCAGGTAATTATTAGAATCAAGTGCATTAGATTAGGGTTCGCTTGAAACGTACAGGATGTTAACTTCTTTGCGCGCCCATCCCGTTAGCGGGATCATTTTCGTCAACATCCGCTGAATTGCAGAGCGCCAAATTCAAATTATATTACTAAAAATATTTATTTTTCATGCAATATAACAAAACACAGCTTAGTTTGTTGTTAATCCACCCGACATGTCAGATTTCAAAAAAGCTTTACAGCAAAAGCTATCCAAGCGTTTATGTTAGGACATCTCTCTCAGCAGACAAAACATTACAAACAGCTAGCAGCAAAGTAGATTGGTCACGAAAGTCAGAAAAGCAATATAATGAATTGCTTACCTTTAATGATCTTCGGATGTTTGCACTCACGAGACTCGCAGTTACATAATAAATGTTATTTTTGTTCCATAAAGATTATTTTATATCCAACATACCTCCCAATTGTTCAGTTTTTGATTTGTTAAAAAAGTTTGAAATATCCAATAAATGTCGTTCCACTTCATGATTGTGTCCCACTTGTTGTTGATTCTTCACAAAAAAATACAGTTTTATACCTTTATGTTTGAAGCCTGAAATGTGGCAAAAGGTCGCAAAGTTCAAGGGGGCCGAATACTTTCGCAAGGCACTGTATGTCCAAAACCTCCGTTTTGTTGGTGCGTTTTGTTCAGTAATCCATTGGAACAAAGCGCAGTCACAGCAGGCAGATGAAAAATCTAAAAAGTACCATGACATGTCAAACGATGTTTATAATCAATCTTCAGGTTGTTTTTGTCATAAATAATCGATCATATTTCAACCGGACAATAGCTTCGTCAATAGAAAAGGAAAAACAAGAACGGTGCACTCCCGGTCACGCGCAGGAGTCAGGTCTGGAAATTTTCCCTGTCCTTTCCTCTCTGGGAAAGTAATGTTTCTCCCTCATTTTTCAGAATAAAAGCCTGAAACAATGCCTAAAGACTGGCCACATGTAGTGGAAGCCATTGGGATCATGAAGTGCATCATAAGTTGTTGTATGGTGAATAGGCGTTCAATGGAAAACAACCATTTCAAAATAATAGCACTTCCTTGATGGATTTTCCTCAGGTGCCTCAGGTGCCATATACGTTCCGTTATACACACAGACATTATTTTAACAGTGTTTTAAACGTTAGAGTGTTTTCTATCCACATCTACCAATTATATGCATATCTTAGCTTGTAGACCTGAGTAGCAGGCAGTTTACTTTGGGCACGCTTTCATCCAAATTCCGAATGCTGCCCCCTATCCCAAAAAAGGTGAACGCTCTAGGAACATGGTTGGAGAGCCCAGCTCTAATGTTTGCACAAATACTTACATGCAATGTTGAGATATCTAGGTAGTATCTGGCCCCTTCTGCTCCAATCATTACCATACCTGCCCCCAGGTACACAGAACATGGGGGTAAGGCCCGCCTCTTCCTGTTTGATCACCACTCCTCCACCAATCCCTGGCCAGCATGGATGGGCGTGATGCATGGCTATGAGATTGAGTTTTTCTTTGGAATGCCGCTGAACAGAACCCTGGGATACCTGGAGGAGGAAGTGGTCATGAGCAGGAGGATGATGAAGTACTGGGCCAACATGGCTAGGACCGGGTGAGATTTATTTTACCTTTATTTAACTAGGCAAGTCAGTTAATTAAGAACAAATTGTTATTTACAATGACAGTCTAGGAACAGTAGGTTAACTGCATTGTTCAGGGGCAGAACATCGTATTTTTACCTTGTCAGCTTAGGGATTCGATCTTGCAACCTTCCGGTTACTTTTCCAACGCTCTAACCACTATGCTACCTGCTTCCCCAATGAGAAAGACCTCATAAATGAGATAGACCTCAAATATGATGTAGACCTCATATATGAGATAGACCTCATATATGAGATAGACCTCATATATGAGATAGACCTCATATATGAGATAGACCTCATATATGAGATAGACCTCATATATGAGATAGACCTCATATATGAGATAGACCTCATATATGAGATAGACCTCATATAGACATGGCTAGGACCTGGTGAGAATTCATATAGATATTCTGTAGAGAATGCAGGGACCAGGTGAGAATTCATATAGATATTATATAGAGAATGCAGGGACCAGGTGAGACGTCAAAGCGATCATGCATGTAAGATCATATCATTATTTTAAGTCAAACAAGGTTTAAGTCTGTGTAAAATGACTCTCATGGTTTACTTACATACCTAATTGGTTTGTTGTTGTGTTTTCCCTGGCAGGAACCCAAGCATAGAGGAAGGTGATTGGCCACTTTTCACCGTGGACCAACAGGAATACATCACCCTAAACTCATCCCCTCCACACACACAAAAGAGGCTTGCCGCTCATCAATGCCAGTTCTGGAACAACTTCCTCCCCAAACTGCAGGACGTCACTGGTGAGAACACAAACAGGCACAAACTTGCGCAAGTGTGACGGCCGTGTGAGGCCGCACCTCAAAAATATTCTTTATTCTATTGCACATCAACCTTGCACATAGCGGTCCAAAGATTGAGTGATGCTGCATCAGGTCCCTCCAGGTGCCTCTGGTGCCCTAACTAGCCTGTGGAGGTGCACCATGGCTGGGTTGGCCCAGGCTCCAGCTCCCCCTCCTCTCCAAAAATGCTGGAGGCCTGAGTGCGAGTCGGTTCAGTCTCCATTTCAGAGAGCTCCAACTGTGGAGGGTGAATAACACTCTCTCTCCACTGCACTTCATGTATTAGACACACACATCGGGCTCACTATACAAACATAATCCGTGGCCTCCCCGGTTTGAAACTCATGACGTGGGTGTGCATGTGTATGAGGTGCAACCCATGAGGGAATTTTCAGGTCAAGATCATTTTGTTATTAAACTACTTAGTCAAAGATAACTCATCGGAATTGTTTTATTTAGGAAACCTTTTAGATTCACTTGCCTTATTTTATTGTGTAGGCTTTTTGAAAGACTACAGTATTGTGTAGATATGAGGTTGTTTTCTAAATGGAAGGCCTTTGGAGTGAGGCAGAGTTTTCTAAATGTGTGTGTGTGTGTGTGTGTGTGTGTGTGTGTGTGTGTGTGTGTGTGTGTGTGTGTGTGTTTTGTGGTTTGCCTCTGCACAGCACAAAGCTGACAAACACACAAATACACATTGAGATACAAAGATATGTATAGATCCATTCTACGAGGTTGAGGACTCCTGTCTGGTGTGTGTGTGTGTGTGTGTGTGTGTGTGTGTGTGTGTGTGTGTGTGTGTGTGTGTGTGTGTGTGTGTGAGTGGTTTGTCTCTGCACAGCACAAAGCTGACAAACACACAAACACACATTGAGATACAAAGATATGTATAGATCCATTCTACAAGGTTGAGGACTCCTGTCTGGTGTGTGTGTGTGTGTGTGTGTGGTTTGTCTCTGCACAGCACAAAGCTGACAAACACACAAACACACATTGAGATACAAAGATATGTATAGATCCATTCTACAAGGTTGAGGACTCCTGTCTGGTGTGTGTGTGTGTGTGTGTGTGTGTGTGTGTGTGTGTGTGTGTGTGTGTGTGTGTGTGTGTGTGTGTGTGTGTGTGTGGTTTGTCTCTGCACAGCACAAAGCTGACAAACACACAAACACACATTGAGATACAAAGATATGTATAGATCCATTCTACAAGGTTGAGGACTCCTGTCTGGTGTGTGTGTGTGTGTGTGTGTGTGTGTGTGTGTGTGTGTGTGTGTGTGTGTATTTGATTGGAGCAGGACATTGGAGACCCCGGCCTTTGTGATTTGGGAAAGCGTGATTGATTTTGACGCTGAGATCTAGTCTGATTCCTGTGCACAGATTCCACCATTTGTTTTGCTTCGTTGCACAGAATGGCACAAAAAACTTTTTCTCTGTCATAATTGGTTGCAGACACACACACACACACACACACACACACACACACACCCCCCCACACACACACACACACACACCTCCTGATGTTCAGAGGTGGTTGATGCCAAAACAATGTTGTTGCCATTGTCATTTGCAGTGTTATTTACGGTTGGCTTTGTCCAAAGTCTATTAGTTGTGAAGGTTGGCTTTGTCCTAAGTCTATTAGTTGTGAAGGTTGGCTTTGTCCTAAGTCTATTAGTTGTGAAGGTTGGCTTTGTCCTAAGTCTATTAGTTGGGGATGGGCATTGCATTCAAAAGATATAGCAAAGCATGAACAAAGTGGAACACAGTGAACAATGTGAATGATAAAGAACTTTGGAAATGACCGCATATTGGGAAAAGCAAGAAGCAAATATTTTTGCAAAGGTCAAAGGCAAAAACACAATTTTGGCATTAATACGTGTTTTATTGGAATAATGTGTATGGAGTCGATTCCCAATCATTAACTTCCCTCATTAGCTGTCCCTTTACTAATAAAAAAAACATTCTAACAACTCTCGCTCTCGCTTGCTCTCTCGGTCTCCCTCTCACTCTTTCTCTCTTTAGGATGCTAGGCGATGAGTGTTCTTTAGGTCTGGTAACGTGACATGGTAAGTGTTCTTTAACAAGATTCTAGTTGTTCTTTAATTAGAACCACTAGAATCACAGGGATCAGTCTTTTTCCATGGCAGTTGTAAAGGTTTTGACTTGAGGTTATTGTTTCTAGGTGTGACAGGTAGGTGGTGCCTACCAGAGTTAATATTGATTTCTCCTTTTGGTTTGTGAGGGAATGAGTCCTGTCTGGTCCGTCAAGTCTACACCAATACAAAGGACTCAAGTAAAAGTCAGGATGTACATACACTTTTCATAAACCCTTGAAACATTGGAAAAAACTTCAAAAGAAATGTGTTATTTTGCGTGGGTTGTATTAGCACCATAAATGATCGGGGAACTCAAGTGACCTAAGTCACGCAATGTTTGTCCGTTCATAAAAGTGTCATGTAAACCCAGTCTCAATCATACAATCAAAATATCAAAGTATTTTACCACACAGCCATGAATATTATCAAATATCAATACGTCTTCAACTAAAAATGACCACATAAATCATCACGGTACACATCACACTAAAACAAATGAAATACCGTATGCAAAAAAGTTGTTAGTCGGTCCGTCAGACAATCGAATCCGCCAACTGAGGAGAAAGGCCATGAAGAACCAGCGGAGACCAACTGAGATGTGCAGTCCAAAGGAAGCAATGAGTGGATCTGATCCTGGTTAAACTTGAGACAAGGCTACAAACCACACTTTTAAATACAACAAAACAAACGGAGTAAAGACACTTTGGAACTGAGGGTTGAACACATCCTTATTCACAACTCCACTTTTGCGCAGCTGATGCAGGCTATTTAATTGGGAATTAAAGGGGAAGCGCCCTATTGGAAGGAGAATCACTGAGACGGTTCAGACAAATTCAGGGCCGTCACACAGTACAGTCACAAGGATCAGTCTGTTTCCATGACAGTAGCATCACAAGGATCAGTCTGTTTCCATGGCAGTAGAATCACAGGGATCAATCTGTTTCCATGGCAGTAGAATCACAGGGATCAATCTGTTTCCATGGCAGTATAATCACAAAGATCAGTATGTTTCCATGGCAGTATAATCACAGGGATCAATCTGTTTCCATGGCAGTAGAATCACAGGGATCAATCTGTTTCCATGGCAGTATAATCACAAAGATCAGTATGTTTCCATGGCAGTATAATCACAAAGATCAGTCTGTTTCCATGGCAGTAGAATCACAGGGATCAATCTGTTTCCATGGCAGTATAATCACAGGGATCAGTCTGCTCACTGGCAGTAGAATCAAAAAGATCAGTCTGTTTCCATGTGTTAGGTTCTGAACGAAGAGAGTAAAACTCACGGACAACGATAAAAAGCTCAAACCAAGTTTATTTACCCTCTGGGTCATACAGCTGCAAAGACAAAGACATATTTACAAAAGTATATATGTGTATACCCTCCTACCAAGCGGAGTTGACCAGACTGTTGCCCTCATACATACGAGCCATGAGATATAAAAATAACATGTTTTGACAGAATGTTAACTTTCTGTACGTTCCATACACCTAGTTCCTATCCACCCTCCATTGACCCCAACATCTACAGTTGAAGTCGGAAGTTTACATACACTTAGGTTGGAGTCAATAAAACTCGTTTTTCAACCACTCCACACATTTCTTGTTAACAAACTATAGTTTTGGCAAGTCAGTTAGGACATCTACTTTGTTCATGACGCAATACATTTTTCCAACAATTGTTTACAGACAGATTATTTCACTTAAAATTCACTGTATCACTGTATCAAGGAAGCTTGTGGAAGGCTCCCTGAAACGTTTGACACATATTAAACAATTAAAAGGCAATGCAACCAAATACTAATTGAGTGTATGTAAACTCCTGTCCCACTGGGAATGTGATGAAAGAAATTAAAGCTTAAATAAATACAGTGCCTTGCGAAAGTATTCGGCCCCCTTGAACTTTGCGACCTTTTGCCACATTTCAGGCTTCAAACATAAAGATATAAAACTGTATCAACAACAAGTGGGACACAATCATGAAGTGGAACGACATTTATTGGATATTTCAAACTTTTTTCACAAATCAAAAACTGAAAAATTGGGCGTGCAAAATTTTTCAGACCCTTTACTTTCAGTGCAGCAAACTCTCTCCAGAAGTTCAGTGAGGATCTCTGAATGATCCAATGTTGACCTAAATGACTAATGATGATAAATACAATCCACCTGTGTGTAATCAAGTCTCCGTATAAATGCACCTGCACTGTGATAGTCTCAGAGGTCCGTTAAAAGCGCAGAGAGCATCATGAAGAACAAGGAACACACCAGGCAGGTCCGAGATACTGTTGTGCAGAAGTTTAAAGCCGGATTTGGATACAAAAAGATTTCCCAAGCTTTAAACATCCCAAGGAGCACTGTGCAAGCGATAATATTGAAATGGAAGGAGTATCAGACCACTGTAAATCTACCAAGACCTGGCCGTCCCTCTAAACTTTCAGCTCACACAAGGAGAAGACTGATCAGAGATGCAGCCAAGAGGCCCATGATCACTCTGGATGAACTGCAGAGATCTACAGCTGAGGTGGGAGACTCTGTCCATAGGACAACAATCAGTCATATATTGCACAAATCTGGCCTTTATGGAAGAGTGGCAAGAAGAAAGCCATTTCTTAAAGATATCCATAAAAAGTGTTGTTTAAAGTTTGCCACAAGCCACCTGGGAGACACACCAAACATGTGGAAGAAGGTGCTCTGGTCAGATGAAACCAAAATTGAACTTTTTGGCAACAATGCAAAATGTTATGTTTGGCGTAAAAGCAACACAGCTGAACACACCATCCCCACTGTCAAACATGGTGGTGGCAGCATCATGGTTTGGGCCTGCTTTTCTTCAGCAGGGACAGGGAAGATGGTTAAAATTGATGGGAAGATGGATGGAGCCAAATACAGGACCATTCTGGAAGAAAACCTGATGGAGTCTGCAAAAGGCCTGAGACTGGGACGGAGATTTGTCTTCCAACAAGACAATGATCCAAAACATAAAGCAAAATCTACAATGGAATGGTTCAAAAATAAACATATCCAGGTGTTAGAATGGCCAAGTCAAAGTCCAGACCTGAATCCAATCGAGAATCTGTGGAAAGAACTGAAAACTGCTGTTCACAAATGCTCTCCATCCAACCTCACTGAGCTCGAGCTGTTTTGCAAGGAGGAATGGGAAAAAATTTCAGTCTCTCGATGTGCAAAACTGATAGAGACATACCCCAAGCGATTTACAGCTGTAATCGCAGCAAAAGGTGGCGCTACAAAGTATTAACTTAAGGGGGCTGAATAATTTTGCACGCCCAATTTTTCAGTTTTTGATTTGTTAAAAAAGTTTTAAATATCCAATAAATGTCGTTCCACTTCATGATTGTGTCCCACTTGTTGTTGATTCTTCACAAAAAAATACAGTTTTATATCTTTATGTTTGAAGCCTGAAATGTGGCAAAAGGTCGCAAAGTTCAAGGGGGGCGAATACTTTCGCAAGGCACTGTAATTCTCTCTGCTATTATTCTGACGTTTCACATTCTTAAAATAAAGCGGTGATCCTAACTGACCTAAAACAAGGATTTTTTACTTGGATTAAATGTCAGGAATTGTGAAAAAAACTGGGTTCAATAAATTGATTTGGCTAAGGTGTATGTAAACTTCCAACTTCAAGTGTAGATTCCTTATATACGTGTAAAGCAATCCATAAGTTCTAGTATGGTAACGTGAATAAGTATATTTTAAACTAGAACCATAACAGTCCCTCCTTTTTTAATAGTAAATCCTGTTCAACATTATATACACTTTGAAATGACTTATACGTGAACAGGATAAACATGATTCATATTCTCTGTTGATGTGTATGTTTTGAACCGGTGAGACGTAAGGCCTCTGACCTATAATCACACTGTGCACACTATTATTCACCTTCTTTTCACTGATAACTGATAATTCATTGTGTCAGGAATTGTGAAAAAACTGATTTTTACTTGTGTATTTGACTAAGGTGTATGTAAACTTCCGACTTCAACTGTACAATGTATCTCTGTGGATAAGTCGGGGGTGTTTTCACCTGAGTCCAGGGCCTTTGGTACTCCTCCACACATTTCCTGGCCTTCTTTATCAGTAGGGAGTATACGTCCTTGCACCTTGCCTCAGTCTATTGTTTAATTATCCGGACTCATTCACAAAGAGCTATTTGAGAATAAGCGACCAATTCATACTCAAGTGAATATTATGATTCAAAACATAGAGAGAGACAAATATTATGATATAAAACAGTGAAGCTATAAAACACTGTTATAGGGCAATAGTTCACAATCTGTGGTAATAGCTCTATTATAGAGACAGACCCCCTATTTACTTTGCCTCCGGCCGTCAATACATTTTCACATAGCTCACTCCATCTAACCCATAACACGTTAATCACTACTGCTAGGCCACTTATATAGTTATAAACATAATAAAACATGATCAAATTAGTTCCTCCTTTTCTAACAGATCCTCATCTGGAGCTAATTCTACAACATAGAAAATAGTAAAAATAAAGAGAAACCGTTGAATGAGTAGTTGTGTCCAAACTTTTGACTGGTAATAAGGCAGTAGAATCACATGGGATCAGTCTGTTCTCAAGGCAGTAGAATCACATGGGATCAGTCTGTTCTCAAGGCAGTAGAATCACATGGGATCAGTCTGTTCTAATGCCAGTAGAATCACATGGGATCAGTCTGTTCTAATGCCAGTAGAATCACGTGGGTTCAGTCTGTTCTAATGCCAGTAGAATCACATGGGATCAGTCTGTTCTCAAGGCAGTAGAATCACATGGGATCAGTCTGTTCTCAAGGCAGTAGAATCACATGGGATCCGTCTGTTCTAATGGCAGTAGAATCACATGGGATCAGTCTGTTCTAATGCCAGTAGAATCACTTGGGATCAGTCTGTTCTCAAGGCAGTAGAATCACATGGGATCAGTCTGTTCTCATGGCAGTAGAATCACATGGGACCAGTCTGTTCTAATGGCAGTAGAATCACATGGGATCAGTCTGGTCTAATGGCAGTAGAATCACATGGGATCAGTCTGTTCTAATGCCAGTAGAATCACATGGGATCAGTCTGTTCTCAAGGCAGTATAATCACATGGGATCAGCTATAGCTAAAGTATAGAGGGATCGTAGGAGTAGATATCTGAAGGGAAGTTTGATTTTGAGGATGAGCTGAATGTCAAGTTTCATTTCTCACTCGGATTCTGAGATTTTCAGTTATGCTGAGTTGGAAAGTGTTTGAATGTTGGAAACACTTAACTTTACAGCCCCTTCTCAGGCAATCTAAATCATGCTCACCTCTCTGTCTCTCTCTCTATTGCTCTTCCCTCCTTCTACCTCTGTCTCTCTCTCCTTCGCCCTTCCCTCCTTCTCCCTCTGTCTCTCTCTCCTTCACCCTTCCCTCCTTCTCCCTGTGTCTCTCTCTCCTTCGCCCTTCCTTCCTTCTCTCTCTGTCTCTCTCTCGTTCGCCCTTCCCTCCTTCTCCCTCTGTCTCTCTGTCAGTGAGCGTAGATGAGTTAGAACAGCAGTGGAGGAATCACTTCCATCGTTGGATGTCGTACATGTTGGAGTGGAAGAATTACTACTCTGACCACAGCCTGAGCAGCCCAGAGGGTCAGAAGCAGCAGGACTGTGACCAGAGGCCCTTGGAGCCCTACACCTTTGACTGAACCAAAAACCTGAACGCACGCACGCACTCACACACACACACACACACACACACACACACACACACACACACACACACACACACACACACACACACATACACACACACGCACACACGCACACACAGACTCGGTGTAAGATGGCTGCCGGCTCCCACCTCAGACTGTGTGTAGAGGGTGAAGATAGGAAGACGAGATCGTTGGCATTACCCGTGTCATCAGTGTGCCCTCATTTATGAAAACTTTTGTCATTTTCCAAAGAGAGAGTACATTGTCTGTGATGGAAGTCATGCCTTTTGGATCCTTGCATAGAGAGAGAAAGACTATAAATGAGTTGTCTGGGTGATACAGAAGGAGAGTTTTTACGTATGTTTGTGTGATGGCACATGAGCAGTGTAGGTGATGGGCCTCTTATTGGCTTGGTTTTGCTTTCTTCTTTAGTTTGATTGCCTCTGAGGTGTAAAACTTGTGTATAATTAACTTTAAATAAAGTTTGAATTGATTTGATCTGTTTAACGTTCCCTCTGTGTCCCATTTATTAAGTTTAATTATTTTGGCATCGTTTCACATCATGTCTGTTTCTTAAGGGTTTCGGGATTTCCTAGAACTTTCACTGTTTTTAATGTGATTGTGTCTTTTTATCTCTCAAATCACTGTCATATTTAGACTTTTATACGTAAGTCTGACACTTTAACATTTAACATGTTTTATTGTGACACATACACACATATATACAAACACACACACATATATACACACACACACACACACACACATCTACACACACACACACACATATATACACACACACACACATATATACACACACACACACACACGTTAGAGCTGCCTTCTCTGCAAGGTCTTTTATCTCAATGGCATTTCCTGGTTTAAATAAAGGTGAAAAAGTAACAGGAATAAGAAGTGACAGCCAACCTCACAACTACTGGTCGTTTGTCTGAGGTGGCTGTGAGGTGAGGTTTGATTTAGCACTGTGGAGGCTGAACGACTGCTCTGGAAGGCAGGGACAGTCTCTTTAGGGTCCGACACTAGACTGAGGTTTAAATAATGAAAGGAATCTAAATGATATATACAATAGAGAAAGAGAGGTAGAAAGGACCAGACACGAGGAGGAAGGAGAGAAGTGCAGACAGGGAGGACTTGATGTGGGAGAAAGAGCGAGTTGTCCACAGGGACCTGGGTTATTTCTCCTAGTGATTTCCGCTGTGCCTAGAGGTTCCTGCCCTAGAAAACCACTGCGTTGTCTCTAATTAGACAGCTAATTGCAATCCAAAGCTGGCATAGATTTAGACCAATAGTTTACCTCTCCTCTTTTTCTCTCCACTTCATCTCTTTTGTTACTGGGTTACACCCGAGTATTGACCACTGAGTGTTATCATAGACAGTAACAGACAGGCAGACTGGGTTACAGCCGAGTATTGACCACAGAGTCTTATCATAGACAGTTACAGACAGGCAGACTGGGTTACAGCCAGGTACTGACCAGAGTCTTATCATAGACAGTAACAGACAGCCAGACTGGGTTACAGCCGAGTATTGACCACAGAGTCTTATCATAGACAGTTACAGACAGGCAGACTGGGTTACAGCCGGGTATTGACCAGGGTCTTATCATAGACAGTAACAGACAGGAAGACTGGGTTACACCCGGGTATTGACCACAGAGTCTTATCATAGACAGTAACAGACAGGCAGACTGGGTTACAGCCGAGTATTGACCACAGAGTCTTATCATAGACAGTTACAGACAGGCAGACTGGGTTACAGCCAGGTACTGACCAGAGTCTTATCATAGACAGTAACAGACAGCCAGACTGGGTTACAGCCGAGTATTGACCACAGAGTCTTATCATAGACAGTTACAGACAGGCAGACTGGGTTACAGCCAGGTACTGACCAGAGTCTTATCATAGACAGTAACAGACAGCCAGACTGGGTTACAGCCGAGTACTGACCAGAGTCTTATCATAGACAGTAACAGACAGCCAGACTGGGTTACAGCCGAGTACTGACCAGAGTCTTATCATAGACAGTTACAGACAGGCAGTCTGGGTTACCCCTTGGTATTGGCCACATAAACTTATCATAGGAAGTTACAGACAGACTGACTGTGTTACCCCTGCATATTGACATACTCTATTTTCAGGGCCAATTGGAAGGAGAGAAGCAGAGAATGAGACAAGGAGAGATACAGAGGGAAAGGAGAGAGAGAGGGGGAGAGATAGAGAGGCGACATGCTTGTCCCTATGAAGGTATGAATTCATAATTCATTTAAATGGACCTTGTGGTTAGAAAAGTATCCACATAGTCATACTGTATCCACTGGGTGAAATACCACAGTGTGACATCACAGCAGCAAGATGTGTGACCTGTTGCCACAAGAAAAGGGCAACCAGTGAAGAACAAACACCATTGTAAATACAACCCATATTTATGCTTATTTATTTTCCCTTGTGTGCTTCAACCATTGGTACATCGTTACAACACTGTATGTATATATATATATATATATTAATATATATATATATATATATATATATATATATATATATTATGATATTTGCAATGTCCTTATTGTTTTGAAACTTCTGTATGTGTAATGTTTACTGTTAATTTTTAATGTTTATTTCACTTTTGTATATTATCTACCTCACTTGCTTTGGCAATGTTAACACATGTTTCCCATGCCAATAAAGCCGCTTGAATTGAATTGAATTGAATAGTAACAGTCTAATCTGACACCAGCTTGACAAATGCATGACATCACAATTTGAAGGAGAAAACAAACTCAACTTCAACTGTAAGACTCAAAAGGTAGTCCCCGCCCCCAGCTAACATGAATTCCCCACAGATGTACACACGTATTCTCCCACCTGAGAAGTCATAAAATGCCAGGGAATAAATGCAATAGCAACGTGAGAGCTGATGTGCGCTACGCTGTCATCGGGGATAAAGTGACGCATCATTTCAATGAGACAGGCAAATTATAGGGAAAAAGATTGAACGATAGGGAGAGAAAATTAAACGCAGCCTCTGAAAGTGTGAAGGGATTTCTTGACATTGAACAACAGAGGGGGAGACAGGTGAAATGTTGAAAGCTTATGATGGAGAAAAGTGTAAAGTATAATATAATTATTTGAGGAAGACAAGTTTTGTAACAACTCTCCAAGCTCATGTTTTTATGCATACAATGTAGTTTAGCGATGGCTGGGCCGATAGTTGTTTAAAGTGACAAATGTTATTGTTCTTTCTCTCTCTCTCGCTCTCTCTCTCTCTCTCTCTCTCTCTCTCTCTCTCTCTCTCTCTTTCTCTCTCTCTCTCTCTCTCTCTCTCTCTCTCTCTTAATCCATCTCTCTCTCTCCTTCATAATTACTACAACTACCACCATCATAATTACTACTACTACCACTACTATACTCATTACTACTACCACTAGTATCATAATTACTCTTATTACTACCACTACTATCATAATCACTACTACTACCACCATCATAATTACTACTACTACAACTACTATCAAAATTACAATTACAACCACTACTATCATCATTACTACCACTACCCCTACTATACTCATTACTACTACCACTAGTATCATAATTACTCTTATTATTACCAATACTATCATAATTACTACCACTACCAATATTATCATAATTACTACTACTAGCACCATCATAATTACAACTACTACCACTACTATCATAATTACTACCACTACAACTACTATCGTAATTACTACCACTGCCACTACTATCATAATTACTACCGCTACCACTACTATCATAATTACTCATATTACTACCAATACTATCATAATTACTACCACTACCACTACTATCACAATTGTTACTACCATTACTATCATAATTACTACCACTACGCCTACTATCATAATTGTTACTACCATTACTATCATAATTACTACCACTACGACTACTATCATAATTGCTACTACCACTACTATCATAATTAATCTTATTACTGCCACTTCTAACATAATTACTACTACTACCACCATCATCATTACTATCACTATCACTACTATCATAATTACTACTACAACCAGTACTATCATCATTACTACACCTACTATCATCAATACTACCACTACCAATACTATCATGATTACTACCACTACCACCACTATAATCATTACTACCACTACCACTACTAGCAGTATTACTACTATAACCACCATCATAATTACTACTGCTACCACTACTATCATCATTAATCCCATTACTATCATCATTACTTCCACTACTATCATCATTACTCGTATTACTACCAATTATATCATAATTACTACCACTACCTCTACTATCATCATTACTACTACTGTCACTTCTATCATAATTACTCTTATTCCTACCACTACTATCATAATTACTACCACTACAACTACTATCATCATTACTACCACTACCCCTACTATACTCATTACTACTACCACTACTATCATAATTACTAATACTACCACCATCATAATTACTACTACCACCACTACTATCATAAGTACTATTACTACCAATACTATCATAATTACTAACACTACCAATACTATCATAATTAATGCCACTACCAATATTATCATAATTACTACTACTACCACTACTATCACAATTACTATTACTACCAATGCTATCATAATTGCTACTACCATTACTATCATAATTACTCCTATTACTACCAATACTATCATAATTACTACTACTACCACCATCATAATTACTACTACTACCACCATCACAATTACTACTACTACCACTACTATCATCATTACTACCACTACCACTACTATCATAATTCCTACTACTACCACCATCATAATTACTACTACTACCACTACTATCATCATTAATACCATTACTATTATCATTACACGTATTACTACCAATTCTATCATAATTACTACTACTACCACAACTATCATCATTAATCCCATTACTATCATCATTACACGTATTACTACCAATTCTATCATAATTACTACCACTACCTCTACTATCATCATTACTACCACTACCTCTACTATCATCATTACTACTACTATCACTACTATCATAATTACTACCACTACCACTACTATTGTCATTACTATTATTACTAACACTACTATCATCATCATAACTGCCACTACCAATATTGTCAACATTACTACTACCACTAACACTACTATCCTCATTAATACCACTACCAATACTACCATCTTTACTACCACTACCACTACAATCATCATTACTACCACTACCACTACTATCATAATTACTACCACTACCACTACTATCATAATTACTACCACTACCACTACTATCATAATTACTACTATTACTACCAATACTATCATAATTACTACCACTACCACTACTATCATAATTCTTACTACCATTACTATCATAATTACTACCACTACGACTACTATCATAATTAATCTTATTACTGCCACTTCTAACATAATTACTACTACTACCACCATCATCATTACTACCACTATCACTACTATCATAATTACTACTACTACCACTACTATCATTATTACTACTACCACTATCATCATTACTACCATTACCACTAATATCATTATTACAACTATTACTACCAATACTATCATCATTACCACCACTACCACTACTATCAAAATTGATACCACTACAACTACTATCATCATTACTGCTACTACTATCATCATTACTACGACTACATTCATCATTACTACTACTACCACTACTATCATCATTACTTCTCCTACTATAATCATTATTACCACTATTATCATCATTACTACCTCTACTATCATCATTACTACTACTACTACCACCACTATCATCATTACTACCCCTACTATCATCATTACTACCACTACTATCATCCTTACTACCACTACTATCATCATTACTACCTTTATTATCATCATTACTATCTCTACTATCATCAATACTACCACTACGACAACTATCATCATTACTACCACGACTATCATCATTACTACCACTACCACTTCTATCGTCATTACTACCACCACCACTACTATCATCATTGCTACCACTACTATCATCATTACTACCACCACCAATACTATCATCATTACTACAACTACTATCATCATTACTAATATCACTACCATTACTATCATAATTACTTCCACTACTCTCATAATTGCTCCTATTACTTCCAATATTTTCATAATTTCTACAACTACCACCATCATCATTACTACTACTATCACTACTATCATAATTACTACTACCACTACTATCATCATTACTACCACTACCACTAATATCACCATCTTTACTACCACTATTATTATCATTACTACCACTATCACTACAATCATAATTACTACTTCTACCACTAATATCATCATTACTACTACTACCACTACTATCATCATTACTACCACTACTATCATCATTACTACCACTACCACTACTATCATCATTACTATGACTACCACTACCTTCATCAGTACTACCACTACCACTACTATCATTATTACCACCACTACTATCATCATTACTACCACTACCAGTACTATCATCATTACCACCACTACTATAATCATTACTACCACTACCACTATTATCATCATTACAACTTTTACTACCACCACTATCATCGTTACCACCACTACCACTACTATCATCATTGATACCACTACCAATACTATCATTATTACTACCACTACCAATACTATCATAATTGCTACCACTACCACTACTAGCATCATTACTTTCACTACTATCATCATTACTACCACTATTATCATCATTACAACCTCTACTATCATCATTACTACTGCTGCTACCACTACTATCATCATTACTACCACTACTATCATCATTACTACCACTACTATCATCATTACTACAGCTACTATAATAATTACTACCTCTACCATCATCATTACTATTACTACTACCACTACTATCATCATTCCTACCACTACTATCATCATTACTACCACTACTATCATCATTACTACCACTACTATCACCATTACTACCACAACTATCATCATTACTACCACCACCACTACTATCATCATTACTACCACTACTATCATCATTACTACCACTACCACTAATATCACCATCTTTACTACCACTACTATCATCATTACTACCACTATCACTACAATCATAATTACTACTTCTACCACTACTATCATCATTACTACTACTACTACTACTATCATCATTACTACCACTACTATCATCATTACTACCACTACCACTACTATCATCATTACTATGACTACCACTACCTTCATCAGTACTACCACTACCACTACTATCATTATTACCACCACTACTATCATCATTACTACCACTACCAGTACTATCATCATTACCACCACTACTATAATCATTACTACCACTACCACTATTATCATCATTACAACTTTTACTACCACCACTATCATCGTTACCACCACTACCACTACTATCATCATTGATACCACTACCAATACTATCATTATTACTACCACTACCAATTCTATCATAATTGCTACCACTACCACTACTAGCATCATTACTTTCACTACTATCATCATTACTACCACTATTATCATCATTACAACCTCTACTATCATCATTACTACTGCTGCTACCACTACTATCATCATTACTACCACTACTATCATCATTACTACCACTACTATCATCATTACTACAGCTACTATAATAATTACTACCTCTACCATCATCATTACTATTACTACTACCACTACTATCATCATTCCTACCACTACTATCATCATTACTACCACTACTATCATCATTACTACCACTACTATCACCATTACTACCACAACTATCATCATTACTACCACCACCACTACTATCATCATTACTACCACTACTATCATCATTACTACCACTACCACTAATATCACCATCTTTACTACCACTACTATCATCATTACTACCAATATCACTACAATCATAATTACTACTTCTACCACTACTATCATCATTACTACTACTACTACTACTATCATCATTACTACCACTACTATCATCATTACTACCACTACCACTACTATCATCATTACTATGACTACCACTACCTTCATCAGTACTACCACTACCACTACTATCATTATTACCACCACTACTATCATCATTACTACCACTACCAGTACTATCATCATTACCACCACTACTATAATCATTACTACCACTACCACTATTATCATCATTACAACTTTTACTACCACTACTATCATCGTTACCACCACTACCACTACTATCATCATTGATACCACTACCAATACTATAATTATTACTACCACTACCAATACTATCATAATTGCTACCACTACCACTACCAGCATCATTACTGCTACCACTATCATCATTACTGCCACTACTATCATCATTACGACGACTACATTCATCATTACTACTACAACCTCTACTATCATCATTACTACTACTGCTACCACTACTATCATCATTCCTACCACTACTATCATCATTACTACCACTACTATCATCATTACTACAGCTACTATAATAATTACTACCTCTACCATCATCATTACTATTACTACTAACACTACTATCATCATTCCTACCACTACTATCATCATTACTACCACTACTATCATCATTACTACCACTACTATCACCATTACTACCACAACTATCATCATTACTACCACCATCACTACTATCATCTTTACTACCACTACTATCATCATTACTACCACTATCACTACAATCATAATTACTACTTCTACCACTACTATCATCATTACGACTACTACCACTACTATCATCATTACTGCCACTACTATCATCATTACTACCACTACCACTACTATCATCATTACTATGACTACCACTAACTTCATCAGTACTACCACTACCACTACTATCATTATTACCAACACTACTATCATCATTACTACCGCTACCAGTACTATCATCATTACCTCCACTACTATAATCATTACTACCACTACCACTATTATCATCATTACAACTTTTACTACCACTACTATCATCGTTACCACCACTACCACTACTATCATCATTGATACCACTACCAATACTATCATAATTGCTACCACTACCACTACCAGCATCATTACTGCTACTACTATCATCATTACTGCCACTACTATCATCATTACGACGACTACATTCATTATTACTACTACTACCACTACTATCATCATTACTTTCACTACTATCATCATTACTACCACTATTATCATCATTACAACCTCTACTATCATCATTACTACTACTGCTACCTCTACTATCATCATTCCTACCACTGCTATCATCATTACTACCACTACTATCATCATTACTACAGCTACTATAATAATTACTACCTCTACCATCATTATTACTATTACTACTACCACTACTATCATCATTCCTACCACTACTATCATCATTACTACCACTACTATCATCATTACTACCACAACTATCACGATTACCACCACAACTATCATCATTACTACCACCACCACTTCTATCATCATTACTACCACTACTATTACCATTACTAATATTACTACCAATACTATCATAATTACTGCAACTACAACTATCATTACTACTACTATCACTACTGTCATACTTACTACTACTACCACTACAATCATCATTACTACCACTACCACTACTATCACCATCTTTACTACCACTACTATCATCATCATTACTGCCACAACCAATACTATCATCATTACTACCACTACCACTAATATCCTCATTAATACCACTACCAATACTATCATCATTATTACTATTACTACCACTACTATCATCATTACTACCACTACTATCATAATTACTACAGCTACTATAATAATTACCACCTCTACCATCATCATTACTATTACTACTACCACTACTATCATCATTCCTACCACTACTATCATCATTCCTACCACTACTATCATCATTACTACCACTACTATCATCATTACTACCACTACTATCACCATTACTACCACAACTATCAGCATTACTACCACCACCACTACTATCATCATTACTACCACTACTATTACCATTACTAATATTACTACCATTACTATCATAATTACTTCCACAAATATCATAATTGCTCCTATTACTACCAAATACTATCATAATTACTGCAACTACCACCATCATGATTACTACTACTATCACTACTATCAAACTTACTACTACTACCACTACAATCATCATTACTACCACTACCACTACTATCACCATCTTTACTACCACTACTATCATCATCATTACTGCCACAACCAATACTATCATCATTACTACCCCTACCACTACCACTACAATCATCATTACTACCACTACCACTACTCTCATAATTGCCTCCAATACCACTATTATCATCATTACAACTATTACTCCCACTACTATCATCATTACTACCACTACCACTACTATCATCATTAATACCACTACCAAAACTATCATCATTACTATGACTACATTCATCATTACTACTACTACCTCTACTATCATCATTACTCCCACTACTATCATCATTACTACCACTATTAGCATCATTACTACCACTACTATCATCATTACTACCACTATTATCATCATTACTACCTCAACTATCATCATTACTACCACTACCACTACTGTCATCATTACTACCACTACTATCATCATTACTACCACTACCACTACTGTCATCATTACTACCACTACCATTTATATCTTCATTACTACCACCACCACTACTATCATCATTACTACCACTACTATCATAATTACTACTACAACTACTATCATAATTACTACCACTACCAATACTTTCACCATCTTTACTACCACTACTATCATCATCATTACTTCCACAACCAATACTATCATCATTACTACCACTACCACTACTATCGTCATTAATATCACTACCAATACTATCATCATTACTACCACTACCACTACAATCATCATTACTACCACGACCACTACTATCATAATTGCTACCACTACCACTATTATCATCATTACAACTATTACTACCACTACTATCATCATTACTACCACTACCACTACTATCATAATTGCTACCACTACCACTACTATCATCATTACTGCTACTACTATGCTCATTACTACGACTACTATCCTCATTACTATGACTACTATCATCATTACTAACACTACTATCATCATTACTACCACTACCTCTACTATCATCATTACTATGACTACCACTACTATCATCAGTACTACCACTACCACTACTATCATCATTACCACCACTACTATCATCATTACTATCACTACCACTACTATCATCATTACCACCACTACTATCATCATTACTACCACTACCACTATTATCATCATTACCACCACTACTATCATCATTACTACCACTACCACTACTATCATCATTACCACCACTACTATCATCATTTTTACCACTATCACTACTATCATCATTACTACCACTATCATAATTACTACTACTACCACTGCTTCCATTCCTCTCAAAAATTTTAGAAAAGGCTGTTGCGCAACAACTCACTGCCTTCCTGAAGACAAACAATGTATACGAAATGCTTCAGTCTGGTTTTAGACCCCATCATAGCACTGAGACGGCACTTGTGAAGGTGGTAAATGACATTTTAATGGCATCGGACCGAGGCTCTGCATCTGTCCTCGTGCTCCTAGACCTTAGTGCTGCTTTTGATACCATCGATCACCACATTCTTTTGGAGAGATTGGAAACCCAAATTGGTCTACACGGACAAGTTCTGGCCTGGTTTAGATCTTATCTGTCGGAAAGATATCAGTTTGTCTCTGTGAATGGTCTGTCCTCTGACAAATCAACTGTAAATTTCGGTGTTCCTCAAGGTTCCGTTTTAGGACCACTATTGTTTTCACTATATATTTTACCTCTTGGGGATGTTATTCGAAAACATAATGTTAACTTTCACTGCTATGCAGATGACACACAGCTGTACATTTCAATTAAACATGGTGAAGCCCCAAAATTGCCCTTGCTAGAAGAATGTGTTTCAGACATAAGGAAGTGGATGGCTGCAAACTTTCTACTTTTAAACTCGGACAAAACAGAGATGCTTGTTCTAGGTCCCAAGAAACAAAGAGATCTTCTGTTGAATCTGACAATTAATCTTAATGGTTGTACAGTCGTCTCAAATAAAACTGTGAAGGACCTCGGCGTTACTCTGGACCCTGATCTCTCTTTTGAAGAACATATCAAGACCATTTCAAGGACAGCTTTTTTCCATCTACGTAACATTGCAAAAATCAGGAACTTTCTGTCCAAAAATGATGCAGAAAAATTAATCCATGCTTTTGTCACTTCCAGGTTAGACTACTGCAATGCTCTACTTTCCGGCTACCCGGATAAAGCACTAAATAAACTTCAGTTAGTGCTAAATACGGCTGCTAGAATCCTGACTAGAACCAAAAAATTTGATCATATTACTCCAGTGCTAGCCTCTCTACACTGGCTTCCTGTCAAAGCAAGGGCTGATTTCAAGGTTTTACTGCTAACCTACAAAGCATTACATGGGCTTGCTCCTATCTATCTCTCTGATTTGGTCCTGCCGTACATACCTACACGTACGCTACGGTCACAAGACGCAGGCCTCCTAATTGTCCCTAGAATTTTTAAGCAAACAGCTGGAGGCAGGGCTTTCTCCTATAGAGCTCCATTTTTATGGAACGGTCTGCCTACCCATGTCAGAGACGCAAACTCGGTCTCAACCTTTAAGTCTCTACTGAAGACTCATCTCTTCAGTGGGTCATATGATTGAGTGTAGTCTGGCCCAGGAGTGGGAGGGTGAACGGAAAGGCTCTGGAGCAACGAACCACCCTTGCTGTCTCTGCCTGGCCGGTTCCCCTCTTTCCACTGGGATTCTCTGCCTCTAACCCTATTACAGGGGCTGAGTCACTGGCTTTACTGGGGCTCTCTCATGCCGTCCCTGGAGGAGGTGCGTCACCTGAGTGGGTTGAGTCACTGATGTGGTCATCCTGTCTGGGTTGGCGCCCCCCCCCCCCCCCCCCCTTAAGTTGTGCCGTGGCGGAGGTCTTTGTGGGCTATACTCAGCCTTGTCTCAGGATGGTAAGTTGGTGGTTGAAGATATCCCTCTAGTGGTGTGGGGGCTGTGCTTTGGCAAAGTGGGTGGGGTTATATCCTTCCTGTTTGGCCCTGTCCGGGGGTGTCCTCGGAGTGGGCCACAGTGTCTCCTGACCCCTCCTGTCTCAGCCTCCAGTATTTATGCTGCAGTAGTTTATGTGTCGGGGGGCTAGGGTCAGTTTGTTATATCTGGAGTACTTCTCCTGTCCTATTCGGTGTCCTGTGTGAATCTAAGTGTGCGTTCTCTAATTCTCTCCTTCTCTCTTTCTCTCTCTCGGAGGACCTGAGCCCTAGGACCATGCCCCAGGACTACCTGACATGATGACTCCTTGCTGTCCCCAGTCCACCTGGCTGTGCTGCTGCTCCAGTTTCAACTGTTCTGCCTTATTATTATTCGACCATGCTGATCATTTATGAACATTTGAACATCTTGGCCATGTTCTGTTATAATCTCCACCCGGCACAGCCAGAAGAGGACTGGCCATCCCACATATGCTCTCTCTAATTCTCTCTTTCTTTCTCTCTCTCGGAGGACCTGAGCCCTAGGACCATGCCCCAGGAATACCTGACATGATGACTCCTTGCTGTCCCCAGTCCACCTGACTGTGCTGCTGCTCCAGTTTCAACTATTCTGCCTTATTATTATTCGACCATGCTGGTCATTTATGAACATTTGAACATCTTGACCATGTTTTGTTATAATCTCCACCCGGCACAGCCAGAAGAGGACTGGCCACCCCACATAGCCTGGTTCCTCTCTAGGTTTCTTCCTAGGTTTTGGCCTTTCTAGGGAGTTTTTCCTAGCCACCGTGCTTCTTCACCTGCATTGCTTGCTGTTTGGGGTTTTAGGCTGGGTTTCTGTACAGCACTTTGAGATATCAGCTGATGTACGAAGGGCTATATAAAATAAATAAATAAATTTGATTGATATCATCATTACCACCACTACCACTACTATCATAATTACTACCATTACTATCATCCTTACCACCACTACTATCATCATTACTACCACTAACACTACTATCATCATTACCACCACTACTAGCATAATTACTACCACTACCACTACAATCATCAATACCACCACTACTATCATCATTACTACCACTACTATCAACATTACCACCACTGCTATCATCATTACTACCACTACCACTACTATCATCATTACCACCACTACAATCATCATTGCTACCACTACCACAACTATCATCATTACTACCACTATCATCATTACTACTACTACCACTGCTATCATCATTGCTACAACTATCACTACTATCATCATTACTACGACTACCACTACCATCACCCCTACCACCATTACACTAGTTCTTCTCCTATCAACTCTCGACCCTTACTAAAACCATTTGGAATTAAAATCACGGCCATAATAATAATACTAATAAGAAGTGTTGCTGCTAATTATTCAGATGTAATTATTCAGTGTTCTGCAGGCTATGGCAGGCTTTTGCAGACAATTACATATTTTGCTGCAAGAGGAGCCGTGTCTCCTTCAACCATGAGTGTATATAGTTTTTCCTCTGGGGTTAATCATTTAAAATGTGCAATACATTTTGTAATTTCTTTATTTGTTGAGTTGAATAAAATAAAAAAATGTTGAATTGACCCCAACCCTGTCTCTTACTAAGGACATTTCTTAAATCTATGCCTCTACCTCCCTTGTTGTGCAGTGACCACATACACGCTCCTCTTTGGATAGCCATGTTTTTTTTATGTCTCACTTTTTCTATCGCCAACTGGTGGTCGCTGAGCCTGTATTTGGTCAGGATCTATTTTTTGGTTTTGTATCTCTAACAGAGTAGAGATATTCTACCAATTTATACTATCTCTTTGTGCCAAATAGCAATTTAATATTTTCTGTGTTTTTGTCAAATTTCCCCAATTTGTCAAAAAATAGGTTTTCAATTATGAAACAACCGGATTGATTTCCCTGTGTGTTTGGATAATGGGTTTGTTTAGTGTTTTTAACAGCTGACACAGGGTTCTCTTTTCAGGGTTTAGCTCTTGGGTTTCCAGTGCTTTGAATTGTAAAGATGTTGTAGGGCTTGATCATAAATGTTTCCACATTTCATTTTCTGTGTCCTTTTTCTTGATATTTACAATTAGAGGGAATCTACCGAGTTCTGCTCTGCAAGCATTATTTGGTACATATACTGTATATTCAGGATCATTCTGCAGAATTCTGTATGAAGATTATCTATTGGGTTTTTCTCCCGATGTCTAAGAGCGTAATTACAGGTTAGGGTTAGGGTTAGGGTTAGGGTTAGGGTTAGACCTAAACCTCACTGCCATGTAGTTGCGTAATTGGTCAAATCAAACTATTGAATATTTTGCTGCAGATTTGGATTTGAATATCTATTTTTAAACATGATCTTTTTATAGAGTAAAATGCTTTGCAGGTCTTTTCTTTTGGTACATTCACTGCCAGACCGAAGCCACCAGAGGCAATGATTTTTTTAGTCACATGTAGTTATGCCGTTGGGCATTTTCAACCTTGGTTTTTCATCATTTGAAGGAGTGTTTGTTGCTTTGATTCGTGGCCTTTCTCGCGCCACTTGCCTTCTGCACACAAAATCACCTGGCGGAGTATGGGACTCTCTTTTCTCCTTCCATGGTGTCCTCTCCACCTACCCCACTATCTTTTGCTTCGTGGTGTATTTACAGCTTTATTGGAGCTCTGCTGTCTTTTTGATGTGAGATTTTAAGCCAGCTACACTGTGAGTTTCACGCTCTCTGAAAGCTAAAGGATAGGATGGATTGGGCTGAATCTCAATTGATTTATTACAGCAGAGTTGAGTGTCAGGGAAGGTGTTTGTGCATGTGCGCGGATGTGTGTTGGTGTGTGTGAGAGAGAGGTGATTTATCCAAGAGAGTCAGAATATCCCTTTGTAGATCCACTGCCAGCTCCTACAGAGAAACTGTGTATGGAAGATAGAGATACAACACATTTGACCAGAGTCTTTTTCAATCTAAACGCTAGTGACATGCATACACACATACCGTTTTTTTTGTCCCATACCCCATTGTACCATATCGTGGAGATAAGGATTCTGTGAGTCATATTCAGGAGTCTGAAGGGCAAGGCTGTCTCGCTCTTATGACATCAGCAGATTATATCTGACTCACCAGGACCCCAGGACCTCCTCTCAGGCCTTCTTAACTGTGTAGAAGAAGAGAGAGAGAAAGAGAGAGAGAGAGAGGGGGGGGGGGTGGGTGACATGAGAGTAGGCTTCGTTAGTGGCTCACAGAACTGAAATGGGTTTGCTTTATATAATTTCATTAGTGAAAGTAGACCATGTACTAAGACCTACGGCCCCAGAGGCCTGTGTGACTATCTTCAGGACAAACTCTCCTATTATGTACATCATCTGAAAGACAAGGAGTGGTGAGGACATGAAGATGGGAGGGTAACCTCCAAATGAGCACATTAATCAAAATGCTCAGATGGAAAATTTATAAGATTAGTTTGACTAATAACAACAAGATAGCAAATGTAAAATATATTGTGTGTGTAAAATGTATGTAGGTTCAGAACTTTTGTGAAACAGCACAGTTAAAAATATTTGGCAAATAGAAATCAAACAGGATGGAAAGAGAGAAGAAGAGAAGTTGGGGATAGAGGAAGGACAGGACTAAAAACAAACACAATTTAACTATTGTATCCATAAAATGTATATAGTATGTATAAGCTATAATAAATGTGCGGTTTTCAGTTTGCATAAAGTCCGGTGAAGTTCTTTGAGGGCCATCGTGGTATTGGCTTGAGGGAGAATATACATGGCTGTGACTATATCCGAAGGTAATTCTCTTGGGAGGTAATACGGTTGGGCATTTGATTTTGAGGTATTCTAGGTCAGGTGAACAAAAGGACTTGAGTTTCTGTATGTTATCACAATCCCACCACAATCACACCATGAGTTGTTAATCATGAAAAATATCCCCCCCCCCCCCTGCCATTCTGCTTCCCGGAGAGATATTTTTTCCTGTCTACGCGATGGACTGAGAACCCAACTGGCTGTACGGACTCAGACAGTATATCCAGAGTTAGCCATGGTTGCGTGAAACGGCATATGCTACAATCCCTGATGTCTCTCTGGAAGGAAATCCTCGCCCTGAGCTCATCAACTTTATTATCCAGAGACCAAACATTAGCGAGCAATATACTCGGAAGCGGTAGGTGGTGTGCACACCTCCTGAATCGGACTAGAAGTCCACTCCGAGATACATATTTTCACTATTCTAGATTGCAGCCGGTAGCAACAAGAAGTGCTGCGATGTGTGTGGACCCAAGAAGGACAGGAAGACACAGCACACATTAATCAAATGCAAGAAATACATTTGTAACACTCTGTCCCTCATGTGGTGTGTAGACCGATCTTCATTTGGGTTCAATGGGGCTCATTCATCACGTCTTCATTATAATAGATTTCTGTTTTAAAAAAATCTAATTTTATAAAAATAAAAATGAATAGCGCTTTGATTGATAAATGTGATCAAACAGAGGTAAATGGCAAATAGAAACCATGTATGTTTAATATTGAAGTCAACAACAAGTATTAAGTATTTTTACATACATTGTTATGGCTGTACTGTTTTAAGAACCCAATAATGTGGGTCCATCAGATACAGGGAACATTGGGTGAATAACAAAAACATGATTACCACACAAAGGATAACTGTTATGATCCACATGGCAGTAAGAATGTGATATTTGGAATGACGCCGGAGGGGATAGCTGACGTTTTAACGGCTCCTGACCAATTGTGCTATTTTGTGTGTTTTTTTTTTTGCTTTGTTGGTAACTTTTTTTGTACATAATGTTTGTGGTACCGTCTCTTATGACCAAAAAGAGCTTCTGAATATCAGAACAGCGATTATTCACCTCAAACTGGACAAAGCTGTTTAAACTGCTGCTCCCAGACCAGGCGGAAATCCCTGTCATTCACATGAAGAGGAGACAGAGATACAGAGTCCGCAGATCCGGGTGCCTTGTAGGAATTTGTCGGGCGAGTGAGTAACCCGCCTCTACCATCGGTCCTATTCGCTAACGTGCAATCATTAGAGAATAAACTGGACAAGCTCCGTTCGAGACTATCCTACCAACGGGACATTAGAAACTGTTATATCTTAAACAAACTGTATAAGGCAATAGGCAAACAAGAAAATGCTCACCCAGAAGGGACGCACATGGAGGCTGGGTCCATACACACCTGGAGGCCGGGTCCATACACACCTGGAGGCTGGGGATTTTAATGCAGTGAAACTTAAATCCATTCTAACATCATGCCAAATGTGCAACCAGAAGAAAAACAACTCTAGACCACCTTTACTTAACACACAGAGAGGCGTACAAAGATCTCCCTCACCCTCTATTTGGCAAACCTCACCGTGATTCTATCCTCCTGATTCATGCTTACAAGCAGAAACTAAAGGTTCTGTTTTGGACTGTTTTGCTAGCATTTGCTAGTTTTGCTACTGGAATGTGATCAGGGATTCATCTGATAGCATTGAGGAGTACACCACATCAGTCACCAGCTTCATCAATTAGTGCATCGATGAAGTTGTCGCCACAGTGACCGTACGTACATATCCCAACCAGAAGCCATGTATTACAGACAACATCAGCACTGAGCGAAAGGCTACAGCTGAGGCTTTCAAGGAGCGGGACACTAATCCAGACACTTATAAGAAATCCCGCTATACCCTCAGATGAACCATCAAACAGGCAAAGCATCAATACAGGACTAAGATGGCATCCTACAACGCCATCTCTGATGCTTTTCAGATAGGGCAGGGCTTGCAAACTATTAAGGATTACAAAGGGACACCCAGCCGCAAGCTGCTCAGTGACACGAGCCTACCAGACAAGCTAAATGCTTTCTATGATTGCTTCACGTCAAGCAAACTGAAGAATGCATGAGAGCATCAGCTGTTCAGGACGACTGTGTGATCATGCTCTCCATCGTCCATGTGAGGAAGACCTTTAAACAGGTCAGCATTCACAAGGCCGCTGGGCCAGATGGATTACCTGGATGTGTACTCAGAGCAAGCGTGGACCAACGGGCAAGTGACTTCAGTGACATTTTTAACCTCGCCCTGACAGAGTCTGTAAAATCTACTTGTTTCAAGCAGACCACCATAGTCCCTGAGCCCAATAACGCCAAAGTTACCTGTCTAAATGACTACTGCCCCGTAGCACTCACGTCTGAAGCCATGAAGTGTTTTGAAAGGCTGGTCACGGCTCACATCAACGCAATCATACCAGAAATCCTAGACACACTCCAATTTGGATACCACCCCAACAGATCCATAGATGACACAATCTCAATTGCACTCCACACTGCCCTTTCCCACCTGGACAAAAGGAACATCTGTGTGAGAATGCTGTTCATTGACTACAGCTCAGCGTTCAATACCATAGTGCCCTCAAATCTCATCACTAAGCTAAGAACCATTGGACTCTACATCTGCCTCCGCAATTGGATCTTGGACTTCCTGACTGGCCGCCTCCAGGTGGTAAGGGTAGGCAACAACACATCTGCCGCTCTGATCTTCAACACGGGGCCCCTCAGGGGTGTGTGCTCAGTCCCCCCTTTACTCCCTGTTCACCCACGACTGCGTGGCTAAGCACAACTCCAACAGCATTGTTAAGTTTGACGACGACACACCGGTCGTAGGCCTTGATCACCGACAACGATGAGACAGACTGTAAGGAGGAGGTCAGAGACATGCCAGGACAACAACCTCAACATGAGCAAGACAAAGGAGCTGATCATGGACTACAGGAAAATGAGGGCCGAGCACGCTCCCATTCACATCAACGGGGCAGTCCACATCACCAACAAACTATCATGGTCCAAACACAGGAGGTAGGTGGCACCTTACTTTGGGAGGACGTGCTCTTTCTAATGGCTGGAGTGGAATGGGTGGAATGCTATTAAATACATATTTTCCATGTGTTTGATGACATTCCATTGACCCTGTTCCAGCCATTACTATGAGCCGTCCTCACCTCAGCAGCCTCCACTGGGTCCATACAAACCGAGACGGTTGTGAAGAGGGCACAACAATGTCCATACCCCGTCAGGAGCCAGAAAAGATTTGGCATGGGTCCTCAGATTCTCAAAAAGTTATACAGCTGCACCATCAAGAGCATCCTGACTCTTTGCATCACCGGCTGGTATGGCAACTGCTCGGCCTCCGACTGCAAGGCACTACAGAGGGTAGTGCGTACGGCCCAGTACATCACTGGGGCCAGGCTTCCTGCCATCCAGGACCTTTATACCAGGCAGTGTCAGAGGAAGGCCCTAAAAATGGTCAAAGACTCCAGCCACCCAAGTCATAAACTGTTCTCCCTGCTACCGCATGGCAAGCGGAAGCAGATGGCCAAGTCTAGGTCCATGAGGCTTCTAAACATCTTCTACCCCCAAACCATGAGACTGCTGAACAATGAATCAAATAGCTATCTGGACTATTTGCATTGACCCTCTTTTTTTACACTTCTGCTACTGTTTGTTATCTATGCATAGTTTACCCCTACCTACATGTACATATTACCTCAATTACCTCAACTAACCTGTTCCCCCACACATTGACTCTGTACCGGTACCCCTGTTAATAACCTCATTATTGTTATTTTATTGTGTTACTTTAAAAAAACGTATTTAATCTCTTATTTTCTTACAACTGCATTGTTGGTTAAGGGCTTGTAAGTAAGCATAAGTCAGAGATTACTTCTCATGATTGGTCCTGATTATACAGTATGTTTTGAAGTCAGCCCATTGACACTTGCTCCCTTCTTTTTTGGCCCTGAGAGAAAGAGAGTTGTATGAGAGAGAGTTGTATGAGAGAGAGTTGTCTGTATGTGTAATGTTTTTTTTTACCCCTTTTTCTCCCCAATTTCGTGGTATCCAATTGTTTTTAGTAGCTACTATCTTGTCTCATCGCTACAACTCCCGTACGGGCTCGGGAGAGACGAAGGTTGAAAGTCATGCGTCCTCCGATACACAACCCAACCAAGCCGCACTGCTTCTTAACACAGAGCGCATCCAACCCGGAAGCCAGCCGCACCAATGTGTCGGAGGAAACACTGTGCCCAGCCCGCCACAGGAGTCGCTGGTGAGACAAGGACATCCCTACCGGCCAAGCAGTCCCTAACCCGGACGACGCTAGGCCAATTGGGCGTCGCCCCACGGACCTCCCGGTCGCGGCCGGTTACGACAGAGCCTGGGCGCGAACCTAGAGTCTCTGATGGCACAGCTGGTGCTGCAGTACATCGCCCATAACCACTGCGCCACCCGGGAGGCCGTATGTGTAATTATCTACCTTATCTATACACTTTTGTATATTATCTACCTCACTTGCTTTGGCAATGTTAACACATGTTTCCCAATGCCAATAAAGCCCCTTGACTTGAATTGAGAGAGAGAGAGAGAGAGAGAGAGAGAGAGAGAGAGAGAGCGAGAGAGAGAGAGAGAGAAAGAGAGAGAGAGAGAGAGAGAGAGAGAGAGAGAGCGATAGAGAGAGGGAGATGGAGGGATGAGAGGAGAAAGGGAGGGAAGAGAGAGGGAGAGAGGGATGAGAGAAAAGAGGGAGGGAAGAGAGAGGGATGAGATATAGGAGAGAAAATAAAAGTGTGATCAAAGCGTGTCTTGGCTCAGAGCCTGAGCTCTCCTCTCCTTATCCCCAGAACTGGGCTATCAGCTGAGCCAGTGTCCCCAGCAAGCAGTTGCTCGCTGTCAATAACACACACACACGCTCACACATGTACGCGCACACATACACACACACAAACACATGCACGTTCACCCATATGCACACGCACACATATTCACACACACTAATAGCAGCACTGAAACATGCACACACATACCTCCTTCTCAGTGTCCTTTCATTGTGGTTTGATGGCGTTTCTGATTCTTAATACCCACCACTCCAGATCCCCAAACATTGAGAGTGAACCGCAGAGGGCAATTCAGTAGATTTAACTTTATTTCTCTCTCTCACTTTCCCCTCTTCTCTTTGCAAACCTTCGCTCAGGGAAACTAAATCTATAACCAGCTTAGGCGTGTTGATGCATCAGACATTTTTAATTAGCGGCATTGAAAAGAGAGAGCAGCTCAGTTAAGAACGTTCGCAGAGTGGAGGTGTGGAGAGGGAGAAAGGGAGAGAGAGAGAGAGAGAGAGAGAGAAAGGGAGGAGAAGTTCTTTATTCATTTCTCCTCTCTCAGATGGGATGGAGGGGTGCTCTTTGAGAGAACATGGACGCTGAGACACCATTCTAATGTTCTCCTCTCTTTCTCCCTTCTTTCTTCTCTCTTTCTCCCTTGTTTATCCTCTCTTTCTCCCTTCTTTCTCCCTTCTTTCTCCCTTCTTTCTCCTCTCTTTCTCCTCTCTTTCTCCCTTCTTTCTCCTCTCTTTCTCCCGTCTTTCTCCCTTATTTTTCTCCCTTCTTTCTCCTCTCTTTCTCCTCTCTTTCTCCCTTCTTTCTCTTTTCTTTCTCCCGTCTTTCTCCCTTCTTTCTCCTCTCTTTCTCCCTTCTTTCTCCCTTCTTTCTCCTCTCTTTCTCCCTTCTTTCTCCTCTCTTTCTCCTCTCTTTCTCCATTCTTTCTCCCGTCTTTCTCCCTTCTTTTTCTCCCTTCTTTCTCCTCTCTTTCTCCCTTCTTTCTCCCTTCTTTCTCCTCTCTTTCTCCCTTCTTTCTCCCTTCTTTCTCCTCTCTTTCTCCCTTCTTTCTCCCTTCTTTCTCCTCTCTTTCTCCCTTCTTTCTCCTCTCTTTCTCCTCTCTTTCTCCATTCTTTCTCAAGTCTTTCTCCCTTCTTTCTCCCCTCTTTCTCCTCTCTTTCTCCCCTCTTTCTCCCTCCTTTCTCCCTTCTTTCTCCTCTCTTTCTCCCTTCTTTCTCATTTCTTTCTCCTTTCTTTCTCCTCTCTTTCTCCCTTCTTTCTCCCTTCTTTCTCCTCTCTTTCTTCCGTCTTTCTCCTTTCTTTCTCCCGTCTTTCTCCCTCCTTTCTCCTCGCTTTCTCCCTTCTTTCTCCCTTCTTTCTCCCTTCTTTCTCCCTTCTTTATTTTCTCTTTCTCCCTTCTTTGTTCTCCCTTTCTCCCTTCTTTCTCCTCTCTTTCTCCCTTCTTTATTTTCTCTTTCTCCCTTCTTTCTCCTCTCTTTCTCAAGTCTTTCTCCCTTCTTTCTCCCCTATTTCTCCTCTCTTTCTCCCCTCTTTCTCCCTCCTTTCTCCCTTCTTTCTCCTCTCTTTCTCCCTTCTTTCTCCCTTCTTTCTCCTCTCTTTCTCCTCTCTTTCTCCCTTCTTTCTCTTTTCTTTCTCCCGTCTTTCTCCCTTCTTTCTCCTCTCTTTCTCCCTTCTTTCTCCCTTCTTTCTCCTCTCTTTTTCCCTTCTTTCTCCTCTCTTTCTCCTCTCTTTCTCCATTCTTTCTCCCGTCTTTCTCCCTTCTTTTTCTCCCTTCTTTCTCCTCTCTTTCTCCCTTCTTTCTCCCTTCTTTCTCCTCTCTTTCTCCCTTCTTTCTCCCTTCTTTCTCCTCTCTTTCTCCCTTTTTTCTCCTCTCTTTCTCCTCTCTTTCTCCCTTCTTTCTCCCTTCTTTCTCCTCTCTTTCTCCCTTCTTTATTTTCTCTTTCTCCCTTCTTTCTTCTCCCTTTCTCCCTTTTTTCTCCTCTCTTTCTCCCTTCTTTATTTTCTCTTTCTCCCTTCTTTCTCCTCTCTTTCTCAAGTCTTTCTCCCTTCTTTCTCCCCTCTTTCTCCTCTCTTTCTCCACTCATTCTCCCTCCTTTCTCCCTTCTTTCTCCTCTCTTTCTCCCTTCTTTCTCATTTCTTTCTCCTTTCTTTCTCCTCTCTTTCTCCCTTCTTTCTCCCTTCTTTCTCCTCTCTTTCTTCCGTCTTTCTCCTTTCTTTCTCCCGTCTTTCTCCCTCCTTTCTCCTCTCTTTCTCCCTTCTTTCTCCCTTCTTTCTCCCTTCTTTCTCCCTTCTTTATTTTCTCTTTCTCCCTTCTTTCTTCTCCCTTTCTCCCTTCTTTCTCCTCTCTTTCTCCCTTCTTTATTTTCTCTTTCTCCCTTCTTTATCCTCTCTTTCTCAAGTCTTTCTCCCTTCTTTCTCCCCTCTTTCTCCTCTCTTTCTCCCCTCTTTCTCCCTCCTTTCTCCCTTCTTTCTCCTCTCTTTCTCCCTTCTTTCTCCCTTCTTTCTCCTCTCTTTCTCCTCTCTTTCTCCCTTCTTTCTCTTTTCTTTCTCCCGTCTTTCTCCCTTCTTTCTCCTCTCTTTCTCCCTTCTTTCTCCCTTCTTTCTCCTCTCTTTCTCCCTTCTTTCTCCTCTCTTTCTCCTCTCTTTCTCCCGTCTTTCTCCCTTCTTTTTCTCCCTTCTTTCTCCTCTCTTTCTCCCTTCTTTCTCCCTTCTTTCTCCTCTCTTTCTCCCTTCTTTCTCCCTTCTTTCTCCTCTCTTTCTCCCTTTTTTCTCCTCTCTTTCTCCTCTCTTTCTCCCTTCTTTCTCCCGTCTTTCTCCCTTCTTTTTCTCCCTTCTTTCTCCTCTCTTTCTTCTCTCTTTCTCCCTTCTTTCTCCCTTCTTTCTCCTCTCTTTCTCCCTTCTTTCTCCTCTCTTTCTACTCTCTTTCTCCCTTCTTTCTCCCGTCTTTATCCCTTCTTTTTCTACCTTCTTTCTCCTCTCTTTCTCCCTTCTTTCTCCTCTCTTTCTCCCTTCTTTATTTTCTCTTTCTCCCTTCTTTCTTCTCCCTTTCTCCCTTCTTTCTCCTCTCTTTCTCCCTTCTTTCTCCTCTCTTTCTCCCTTCTTTATTTTCTCTTTCTCCCTTCTTTCTTCTCCCTTTCTCCCTTTTTTCTCCTCTCTTTCTCCCTTCTTTATTTTCTCTTTCTCCCTTCTTTCTCCTCTCTTTCTCAAGTCTTTCTCCCTTCTTTCTCCCCTCTTTCTCCTCTCTTTCTCCCCTCTTTCTCCCTCCTTTCTCCCTTCTTTCTCCTCTCTTTCTCCCTTCTTTCTCATTTCTTTCTCCTTTCTTTCTCCTCTCTTTCTCCCTTCTTTCTCCCTTCTTTCTCCTCTCTTTCTTCCGTATTTCTCCTTTATTTCTCCCGTCTTTCTCCCTCCTTTCTCCTCTCTTTCTCCCTTCTTTCTCCCTTCTTTCTCCCTTCTTTCTCCCTTCTTCATTTTCTCTTTCTCCCTTCTTTCTTCTCCCTTTCTCCCTTCTTTCTCCTCTCTTTCTCCCTTCTTTATTTTCTCTTTCTCCCTTCTTTCTCCTCTCTTTCTCAAGTCTTTCTCCCTTCTTTCTCCCCTCTTTCTCCTCTCTTTCTCCCCTCTTTCTCCCTCCTTTCTCCCTTCTTTCTCCTCTCTTTCTCCCTTCTTTCTCCCTTCTTTCTCCTCTCTTTCTCCCTTCTTTCTCCTCTCTTTCTCCTCTCTTTCTCCCTTCTTTCTCCTGTCTTTCTCCCTTCTTTTTCTACCTTCTTTCTCCTCCCTTTCTCCCTTCTTTCTCCTCTCTTTCTCCCTTCTTTATTTTCTCTTTCTCCCTTCTTTCTCCTCTCTTTCTCAAGTCTTTCTCCCTTCTATCTCCCCTCTTTCTCCTCTCTTTCTCCCCTCTTTCTCCCTCCTTTCTCCCTTCTTTCTCCTCTCTTTCTCCCTTCTTTCTCCTTTCTTTCTCCTCTCTTTCTCCCTTCTTTCTCCCTTCTTTCTCCTCTCTTTCTTCCGTCTTTCTCCTTTCTTTCTCCCGTCTTTCTCCCTCCTTTCTCCTCTCTTTCTCCCTTCTTTCTCCCTTCTTTCTCCCTTCTTTCTCCCTTCTTTATTTTCTCTTTCTCCCTTCTTTCTTCTCCCTTTCTCCCTTCTTTCTCCTCTCTTTCTCCCTTCTTTATTTTCTCTTTCTCCCTTCTTTCTCCTCTCTTTCTCAAGTCTTTCTCCCTTCTTTCTCCCCTCTTTCTCCCCTCTTTCTCCCTCCTTTCTCCCTTCTTTCTCCCTTCTTTCTCCTCTCTTTCTCCCTTCTTTCTCCTTTCTTTCTTTCTCCTCTCTTTCTCCCTTCTTTCTCCCTTCTTTCTCCTATCTTTCTTCCGTCTTTCTCCTTTCTTTCTCCCTTTTTTCTCCCTTCTTTCTCCCTTCTTTCTCCTCTCTTTCTCCTTTCATTCTCGTCTCTTTCCTTTGAAGCCTGTCTTAAACAGTACCAACAAAAGACACATTGTCTTTAGAAATGAATAATGAATGATAAAATGATTTACAAATAATCTGAACCTCCTGGTCTACTGCATATGGACCTGAACCTTCTAGTCTAGTGGGTATTGACCTGAACTTTCTGGTCTAGTCTGAATTGACCTGAACTTTGTAGACTAGTGGGTATCAACCTAAACCACCTGGTCTAGTGGGAATGTACTTATTGTACCTTCTAGTGGGTATTGACCTGAACTTTCTATTCTAGTGAGTATTGACCTGAAGCTTATTTTCTAGTGGTTATTGACCCAAATCTTCTAGTGGGTATTGACTTGAACTATTTCATGGGTATTGACCTGAACATTCTAGACTAGTGGTTATTAACCTGAAATGTCTAAACTAGTGGGTATTGACCTGAACCTTCTAGACTAGTGGGTATTGACCTAAACCATTTCACGGGTGTTGACCTGAATCTTCTAGACTAGTGGGTATTGACCTGAACCTTCTAGACTAGTGGGTATTTACCTGAAACACTGTGTCTAGTGGGTATTGACCTGAAACCCCTTGTCTAGTGGGTATTGAGCTGAATCTTCTAGTGGGTACTAACCTGAATATTGTAGTGTACCAGGAATCAAGGTAGGACCCAAGTGCAGACTGTGTGAACTAACATTGTTTATTGTAACCACAGTGGCAGGCATGCGACAGGTCAAGGCAGACAAGGGTGGATAATCTAGAGCAGAGGACAAGTTACTGGACGGCAGGCGCGGTCAGGGTCAGGCAGTGGTCAAGCAGGCGGGTACAGGGTCAGTACAGGCAAAGGTCAAAAACCAGGAGGCCGAGAACAAGAGTGACTAGGGAAAACCAGGAGTTGAGAAAAACCACTGGTAGGCTTGAATAAACAAGACGAACTGGCAACAAACAGACAGAAGACACAGGCATAAATACACAGGTGATAATGGGGAAGATGGGCGACACCTGGAGACAAGCACAAGGACAGGTGAATCAGATCAGGGCGTGACATAGTGTGTATTTAGCTGAACCTTATGGCCAAGTGGGTATTGATCTGAACTTTCTAGTCTAGTGGGTATTGATCTGAACCTTCCAGTTTAGTGGGTATTGACCTGAACCTTCTAGTTTAGTGGGTATTGACCTGAACCTTCTAGTCTAGTGGGTATTGATCTGAACCTTCTAGTTTAGTGGGTATTGATCTGAACCTTCTAGTCTAGTGGGTATTGATCAGAACCTTCTAGTCTAGTGGGTATTGACCTGAACCGACTAATTTAGTTGGTATTGACCTGAACCTTCTAGTTCAGTGGGTTTTGACCTGAACCTTCTAGTCTAGTGGGATCTGACCTAAAAATTCTAGTTTAGTGGGATTTGACCTGAAAATTCTAGTTCAGTGGGATTTGACCTGAAAATTCTAGTTCAGTGGGATTTGACCTGAACGTTCTAGTTTAGTGGGGTTTGACCTGAAAATTCTAGTTTAGTGGGATTTGACCTGAACCTTGTAGTCTGGTGGGTATTTTCTCCCAGCCTATAAGATCGGAGACAGGGTCTGTTCAGATAATAGACTGAGGCATTCAGATACAATTTTCCAGTAAATTCTCGTACATGGTCAGATGTGTGTATATTCTGGTCTCTAATTCCCTGACATGTTTTTAATCTACCCAGTATTTACCCATGATAGTCTCCATGACGTGACCTGTTTTAAGAGGGAGGTTGTAGATTGCTGCATTATTAGACCACAGAATCCCAGATAAAAAAAAAAAATGAACAACAGCAACATAAAAAACTATGAATGGGGATGTTTGTTATCCTTGTATTGCAGGCCCGGTAAATAAACTCCTATCCCTGCTGTCTTAACATACTTGATATGGGTGGGAGTCTATGCCGTTCCATGTCGGGTAGTTCTAATGGCCTCCCATTGAGTGGGAAAGGAGTCAGAATATGTTGGAAAGTTGGAGGGGTCGAGAGAGGCATTGTAAAGCTCATCGAAATGGGTAGACCAAGGCACAGCGTGATTTGGGTTCATCATATTTATATTAAATGTGAACCAGCAACAAAAACAAATAAGAGACACAAACAAACCAACATACAGCCTTGTAGGACTCAAAAGCAACAATACAAAAACAAGATCCCACAAACAACAGGAGGGAAAAAGGTTACCTAAATATGATCATCAATCAGAGACAACGATAGACAGCTGCCTCTGATTGGGAACCATACCAGGCCAACATAGAAAAACAAAAAATAGACTACACATAGAAATAATAAACTAGAACACCTACCAGTCACGCCCTGACCTTCTCCACCATAGAAAAGAAAGGCTTTCTATGGTCAGGACGTAACAGGCATAGAGAGAGGAGAGTGGAAAGGCAGTGTTTCCTTGCCCCCCTTGGCTACATTAATGTAATGTATTCTATTTACAGTATATTTACTAACAGTAGTCCCATTCTAATCACATCCTTGTTGGGATAAATTGGATTAAGGAACGCTGGGAAGGTCCGAGTGTGTTTATCCAAAGAGGGAGGACGGTAGTCTACGGTGTGTGTAATGTACCTAATCAACACTGTGTGTGTGTGTGTGTGTGTGTGCGTGTGTGTGCGTGTGCGTGTGCGTTCTCTGACCTGGTCACTCCACTGTGTTGATGTTGGGGTGATACTGTAATGACCAACCAGATCTCACAGTCTCACGTCAGAATTAGACGTTCATCCATGTTTCTCAAATTTCGAAGTTGTCAAAGTGTTTAAGTTTAAGCTCAGATACTAACTCTGTATGGTTAAGGTAAGGGTTAAGGTTTGGGATAGGCTTTAAACAAAAAATATAAAAAACAACTTTCTATCACTACCACTGGAATTAGAGGCAGATGGAATCAGAGGCGGATGGAATTAGAGGCAGATGGAATCAGAGGCGAATGGAATTAGAGGCAGATGGAATCAGTGGCAGATGGAATTAGAGGCTGATGGAATCAGAGGCAGATGGAATCAGAGGCAGATGGAATTAGAGGCAGATGGAATCAGAGGCGGATGGAATTAGAGGCAGATGGAATCAGAAGCAGATGGAATCAGAGGAAGATGGAATCAGAGGTAGATGGAATCAGAGGCAGATGGAATCAGAGGCAGATGGAATCAGAGGCAGATGGAATCAGAGGCGGATGGAATCAGAGGCAGATGGAATCAGAGGCAGATGGAATCAGAGGTAGATGCTTACGCCCATCCGCCATCACTGTTCACAACACACTAGAAAAAAACTAAACCTATTTCAAAGTAACAACAAGCGCTCACTGTTGCCCCCTAGTGGCCCGTTTCCACCTCATCTCCCAACGTCCTCAGACATGGATGGACTTCCAATACTGACTTGTGGGTTGGGACCTGCCAGAGAATGAGAGCCTTCATAAGATCTCAGGCTGAATAGGCCTCCGATGGTTCCCCTGCTCTGCCTGTCATATCATAACATGCTTGGCAAATACAGCATACTAAAAAGTTTATTTGTGAATTAATGTCTTATTCAATGTAAAATACCTCAAAAGAGTGTCTTTGATCACTATTGATGAGATTTGATCTAAGCTCTTAATAAATAATCCTCTGTGTAGGTCAGGCTGTTAAATGTGGCGTGCTGGGTAATGAGTGCGGGGATCTATCTATCTATCAGGTCCAGGGTGGAGTGATGCTCCATGGGTAGTTTTTCGTTTTCCTCCACCTCGTTAATAATTTAAAAGAACTCAGCAATCAAACCAAAACTCAATTTAATTACCTTGTACAGTAGCTCATCCATATGCATGAGCCCAAGCCTATTTAGACGGGAGAGATACTGTCACGCTACACGGCACTCTGATAAATGGAATCCAAAATCCCTCTTTCCCTCTCACCATCCTATTCACATTTTTTCAATCTCTGATTCTTTTTTTGCTGTCTCACTTTCTCCCTCTATGTATGTATGTATGCATGTGTGTGTGTGTGTGTGTGTGTGTTTGTGTGTGTGTTTGTGTGTGTGTTTGTGTGTGTGTGTGTGTGTGTGTGTGTGTGTGTGTGTGTGTGTGTGTGTGTGTGTGTGTGTGTGTGTGTGTGTGTGTGTGTGTGTGTGTGTGTGTGTGTGTGTGTATGCATGTATGTATGTATGTATATGTGTATGTATGTATGTCCATCTGTCTTTCTCTGTCCGTCTGTCTTTCTCTGTCTGTCCGTCTGTCCGTCTGTCCGTCTGTCCGTCTGTCCGTCTATCTGTCTGCCTTTCTCTGTCCGTCTGTCTGTCCATCTGTCTTTCTCTGTCCGTCTGTCTTTCTCTGTCTGTCCGTTTGTCCGTCTGTCCGTCTGTCTGTCCGTCTGTCCGTCTGTCTGTCTGTCTATCTGTCTGCCTTTCTCTGTCTGTCTGTCTGTCTGTCTGTCTTTCTCTGTCCGTCTGTCTTTCTCTGTCTGTCTGTCTGTCTGTCTGTCTGTCCGTCCGTCCGTCCTTCTGTCTCTGTGTGTACACATTGTGAATGTATAAGATATTGCAAGTATGAGTTGAGCTTGAGAGGTAGAGAAAGTGACAAAACAGGATGTTGTATGGGGAGGGAGAGTATTATGTTTTTACCTTCATTTAAATAGGCAAGTCAGCTAAAATCAAATTCTTATTTACAAGCAGTTACCACTGCTCACACAATGATTTTTCCAGTCAACACAGTTACCACTGCTCACACAATTATTTTTCCAGTCAACACAGTCACAGTCAACATATTTACCACTGCTAACAAAACTCCTGTATGCTCTACACTCAACAGTCAAACACACACAGGAGCATGCACGCACACACAATTTGTGAACTGATATCAACGTTTGTAAATGTTTGTGTGTGCATGTGTAACGGATGTGAAACGGCTAGCTTAGTTAGCGGTGTGCGGTGAACCGCAGCTTTTGTGGAGCGATGGGTAACGATGCTTCGTGGGTGACTGTTGTTGATGTGTACAGAGGGTCCCTGGTTCGCGCCAGGGCGAGGGGACGGTCTAAAGTTATACTGTTACACATACATGCATGTGTGTGTGGGTGTGTATTTGTGTGTGTGAGTGTGTGTGTGTGTGTGTGTGTCCACATGTACAGTATGTGTCTGTGAACTTGCGGTCTTGATTTCCCTCTGTATTCATGGAAACATGGGATTCATGATGAGCTGTGAGGTAGATGTACACAACCTCCTCATCCCACATCCCTGCCCTGAAAAACAAAACACAAGAAAATCAGAGATGGAGCATAGCGGTGACAATCACCCTTTCTATCCATCCACTAGGCTTCAGACAGGGGTTGATGAATCACCCTTTCTATCTGTCCACTAGGCTTCAGACAGGGGTTGATGAATCACCCTTTCTATCCGTCCACTAGGCTTCAGACAGGGGTTGATGAATCACCCTTTCTATCCGTCCACTAGGCTTCAGACAGGGGTTGATGAATCACCCTTTCTAATCGACCACTAGGCTTCAGACAGGGGTTGATGAATCACCCTTTCTATCCAGCCACTAGGCTTCAGACAGGGGTTGATGAATCACCCTTTCTATCCGTCCACTAGGCTTCAGACAGGGGTTGATGAATCACCCTTTCTATCCGTCCACTAGGCTTCAGACAGGGGTTGATGAATCACCCTTTCTATCCGTCCACTAGGCTTCAGACAGGGGTTGATGAATCACCCTTTCTATCCGTCCACTAGGCTTCAGACAGGGGTTGATGAATCACCCTTTCTATCCGTCCACTAGGCTTCAGACAGGGGTTGATGAATCACCCTTTCTATCCGCCCACTAGGCTTCAGACAGGGGTTGATGAATCACCCTTTCTATCCGTCCACTAGGCTTCAGACAGGGGTTGATGAATCACCCTTTCTATCCGTCCACTAGGCTTTCCTTTTCTTCTATCCTCTGTTGTCTTTTCTTGCTATAAATACATGATGACCTTGTGTCCATCACCATCGTTTGCGTCTGTAGTTTTTCTAAGAGATGTTGGCAATAGCAATTGTCAAACTTCAGTAAAAGTAAAACGTAAATTCTATACATCAAATGACTGAAAAACTGATATTTTTTATTTTACGGACAACACTCGGACAACACTCGGACAACACTCGGACAACACTCGGACAACACTCGGACAACACTCAGACAACACTCAGACAACATTTACAAACGCAGTGTTTGTGTTTGGTGAGTCCGCCAGATCAGAGGCAGTAGGGGTGACAAAAATTGATAGGTACGTGAATTGCTGTATTGCTGTCCTGCTTGAGTATTCTAAATGTAATGAGTACTTTTGGGTGTCAGGGGAAATGTGTGGGATTAAAAAGTACATTATTTTCTTTAGGAATGTAGTGGAGTAAAAGTTAATATAATTAGTATATACAATGCCGTTGTTAAAAGTTAGCAGTACTATAGATTCCCATATTGAAAGCTAGCTAGCTGAAGCCTTGCCCAAAAAGGACTGATGTTAATAGTAGACCTACATAATATGTTTAGCTAATTTGCAAATATATAGCCTCTTGTTTTTTGTCTGCACTGGCTTTCTCCAGCATGAGAGCATCTGTAGCCCCATTGTTCTATTCCCTGCATGCTCTCCTTTGGTGCTAGCTATCTGCTGGCTTTGAAAGTTGAGGCTGATATCAGGATAAAGTGGCTATAAGAGAGACTGGTATATGGGGGAGTGACGGTCTTGCTTGGGGGGAATCTCCTGGGTCTAACACTGACAGCATCAGACCACGGGAGGGTCACATGGGAAGGCTGGGCTGTGGTAAGAGTTGCATGCATCTGTGTGTGAGGGGGGAGTGGTTGTGTATTAGTGTGTGTATGTGTGTATATAGTTCTGTGTGTGTGTGTGTGTGTGTGTGTGTATGTGTGTATATAGTTCTCTGTGTGTGTGTGTGTGTGTGTGTGTGTGTGTGTGTATGTGTGTATATAGTTCTCTCTGTGTGTGTGTGTGTGTGTGTGTGTGTGTGTGTGTGTGTGTGTGTGTGTGTATGTGTGTATATAGTTCTCTCTGTGTGTGTGTGTGTGTGTGTGTGTGTGTGTGTGTGTGTGTGTATGTGTGTGTATGTGTGTATATAGTTCTCTCTGTGTGTGTGTGTGTGTGTGTAGAAGTAAAGAGGATGGAGTGGGGAGGCGGAGTGGTAATCACAAACTGCCACAGGCGGTTATCCAGACCGGCAGCTTGCCCACACCACGCATCCAGACACACACACACACACACACACACACACACACACACACACACACACACACACACACACACACACACACACACACACACACACACACACACACACACACGTCGTCCCTACCACGGGCCAAATGGAGGTTTATCAGACGCCTAGCGTAGAAAACTGCCCATTTTTTCTCAATAAATTAGAGGTGTCAGGAGACACCTGTTGGACAAATTTATTTATTTATTTTCTTATGTATTCATTTTGGGGTACTGTTGGTTACAACTTTGAGTTGTATAGACAAATGGAGGCACATGGGAACTGAAAAAAAAAGATAATAGACAGCGGAAGAGAAAGAGAGGGAGAGAGAGAGAGAGAGAGAGGAGAGGCAGAGAGAGAGAGACAGAGAAAGAGAGAAGGAGAGAGAGAGAGAGAGAGAGAGAGAGAGAGTTTGAGTTTTTATAAAACCTTTATTTTTTACTCAAGTGTTAACATAAATAATGACACACTGCCTTTTCAGAAATGAAACAACAAATGTTATTCCTAAACAAAAATAAATACATAACATATACATTCAACTTATTTCAGCAGCAAAAAATAATTTCCCCTCCTCTACAAAACAAAGCGCTCCTTCGTAGGCCCACTTCTCCTCAAATAATAGGAGATCTTTTACAGCTGAAAAGAACTCAAAATCTACTTTTATTCTTGCTTTCACTAAACCTTTAAAAACACATCTTACATCCTGCCCATATCCCGTTTCTATCTTATGTTTCCTACTCAGAAAAATTGACATCTTAGCTTGTCCCAAAATAAAATTTAACATTTGACATTTTCTTTTCTGTTGTTTACTATATTGAAACCCCAAAATAAAAACAGTGTTATTGAAAAACTCCCCTACTGCTTTAAACAAAGATTCCAGCATTTCCAATAGAGGTTTTATCCTCTCACACTCCATAAAACAGTGAAAAATGGTTTCTCTTATATTACAAAAAGGACATCCATCTCTAACATCTGAGTTAATAACAGATACAAAAGCATTAACTGCAATGATGCCATGCAAAACCCTCCATTGCATATCACCAGTACCCTTTTGTAACGGTGGTTTGTACAGTGCTCTCCATGCTGGCTTTACCTTGTCATCAATGCCCAATTTTACCCTCCATGGAGTATCTTTTCTATTTTTCAATTTATCTTTATTCAACACCTTGACACACCCCCTATACAATTCCTTCCCATTCACCTCATCCAAACCCACCTCCTCCAACCCTCTCAAATCCAGCAATAACGCCTTTCTTTCTGACTCTGGGATATTTGGTGTAATCCCTATTTTTGGAAATGAGACGTCTTCATCTTGCACCTTCTTCTTGTGGCTACTAAGCATACCCCATTCTTCCGCTGACAGAGCCTTCCTACAGCTCCCCAGCATTTGTCCGACAATCCTTTCCGACCTCATCCCCAAATGTTCTGCCACCCGTCTTCCATCCATTAAGGCGGGCCCAGCCATGGCCATTAACTGTCTTAAGGTGATGATTTTCCCCTTCACCAGAATCTTGGAGAAATGTGGAACAGCTGCAGTTGTACAATCCAGTCTTGCCCCATACACCAGAGGTTCCTCCAACAGCCAATGCACTGACTCCGCTGAAGTTCTTCTGGACACCTTCATTACGCTCCACACTCTGAGAAGGCCTCTGTAAAACGGAGGTACTCCTTCCCTAGAAATCTGGCTACTATCAACCAGAAATAAAGCCTTCTTTAAACCTAATCCTCCAACCCGCTGTAATATAAGACCTGTCACCCCTCTCCACACCACATTTTCCGGTCCATAAAGCAACCTTTGAATAAACTGAAACCGAAAAGCAGCAGCCCTACTAGCAAGATGTACAAGACCTTGTCCCCCCTCCTCTTTTGACAAATACAAAACACTTTGTGGAACCCAGTGATATTTATCCCAAAAGAAATCCACAATAATTGCCTGTATCTTAGCCAGAAGGCCAGATGGTGGTTCTAAAACTGACAACCGATGCCACAGTGCAGAGGCAATCACATTGTTAACTATAATAGTGCGCCCCCTATATGACATACGAGATAGTAACCAACGCCATCTCCTCATCCTCCCTTCCACCATTTCAACCACCCCACTCCAATTTTTTTCCATAGTCCCCTCATCTCCTAGGTACACTCCAAGATACTTAAAACCTCCCTTACACCATTCTAGCCCCCCTGGCAAAACCATGATCCCTCCAGACCATTCTCCAATCTGTAAAGCACAACTCTTTTCCCAATTTACCTTTGCAGAGGATATTCCCCTAAAACGATCAACCATTAGACTCAAACTATCCACCTCCGCTTGATTTTTCACTAGCACAACTACATCATCAGCATAGGCTGAAAGACGAATAGGAGGAATATCCTCTGAAAGGCACACCCCTGCAATGCGACTTCTAATGCAATTTAGTAGTGGCTCTATAGCAATAGCATATAACATCCCAGACATAGAACATCCCTGCCTAATACCTCTACACACTTTAAAAGGAGCACTCAAACCACCGTTAACTTTCAATACACTTTCAATGTCACCATATATCACCTTTATCATGGCAATAAAACCAGAGCTGAACCCAAACGCCTCAAACGTGTGCCATAAATATTGATGTTCAACTCGGTCAAATGCCTTTTCCTGATCAATTGAAATTAGACCAGCATCCAACCCAATAGCCTTAGAGACGTCCAAAAAATCACGAATCAGAGAAATGTTATCCCCTATCTGCCTGCCAGGAACACAGTAGGACTGATCCGTATGTATGATTTGCCCCATCACCTCCTTCAGCCTGTTGGACAAAGCCTTTGACAATATTTTATAATCAGTACACAATAAAGCCACCGGCCTCCAGTTCTTCACCTCCCTCAGGTCACACTTTTTAGGCAGTAGGGTGAGGACAGCCCTTCTGCAGCTTATTGGTAGTAACCCTCCGGTTAAACTATCATTAGCTACTTCTAACCAATCCTCTCCCAACATAGCCCAAAAAGACTTAAAAAAGTCAACGGGAAGCCCATCAATGCCTGGTGCCCTTCCATTTTCCATGCCATTTAATGCAGTGTATAAATCCTGCAAAGACAATGGTTGCTCAAGCTCAACCTGAGCTTCTGCAGGCACCTTTGGGAGCCCATCAAAGAACTGCTGTGTCACTGTTTTGTCCTCTTTGTACTCACACTTGTAGAGCTCAGCATAGAACTCTACTGCCCTCTTTCTAATTTCACTAGGGCTAGTGAGCTCTTGTCCAACAGCTGATTTGAGACAATGAATAATTTTTCTTTGTCCATTCTTTTTCTCTAAACCAAAGAAAAATTTGGATGAGGCATCCATTTCAGATATGCCCTGAAATTTACTTCTCACCAATGCCCCCTGTGCTCTGATACCCAGCAGATCTGCCAATGCAGCTTTTCTCCTCTTGAGGGCCTGAGTATGGCCTCGATCTCCTGTGGTCTCAACCAACGTCATGAGTTCCACTATTTCAATCTCTAGGGCTTTCATTGATCTGGTGATATCCTTGGTGACATTCTCCGTGTATTGATTACAAAATTGTTGAATCTGGATTTTCCCTATATCCCACCATTGTTGAAGGGATACAAAACTGGCCTTTTGAGACCTCCACCTCTCCCAAAAAAAACTGAAACAATTCCTGAAGTGAGCATCACTCAATAAAGTTATATTAAAATGCCAGTATGCACTTTTAGGTTTTACATCGTTAATGAACACCACCTCTGTTATTAAACAATGATCAGAAAATCCCACTGGAGTTATCACACTTGATTTACAGACCTGAGATTGATGCTCAAAAACATAAAACCTATCTAACCTGGCCATAGAGATGATGTTCTCTCTCACATGCGCCCAGGTGTACTGCCTTGTTCTTCCATGTTGACTCCGCCAAATATCACACAGTTCATTTGTTACAATAAGGCGTTTTAAAAACGTCCTTGAGGCTATATGAGGTTCTTGGTGATTTCTATCTAAATCACTAACTGTGCAGTTAAAATCCCCAGCAATAAACAAATAATCTTCTTTGTTACATTTCTCAATGGTATTTGATAATGTCTCTAAAAAACATACCCTCTCAACTGTCACCACTGGGGCATATACATTTATCAGACACATATTGATGTTTTCATACCTTGCTCTAACTTTTAATAACCTCCCCTCAACTACCTCTTCAACCTCATATGACAAAGGCAAAAACCCTTTTGAGAACAAGATAACCACACCCCCACTTTTTGAGTTTTTATGACTACACACCACTGTCCCCCCCCACTCCTGTTGCCACATAACTTCATTTTCCAAATTACTATGCGTTTCTTGTAGAAAAATTATGTCACTTCCCTTTCCCCTCATTAACTCATACACCATGGCTCTTTTTTTAACATCTCTTGCCCCATTTACGTTTAAAGAAGAGATCTTAAAACTGCTCATGGATAAGAAAAAAATACAGAGGAAGATACAGCCACCACATCTCTTTACAGAGTTAAAACTGCAACTGAACTCTTTCATTTTCTTTAGAATTTGCATCACTTATTACTCTCGTGACCACTTTCTTGAGTCTAGCAATTTCAGGGCTTTTCAAACCTCCCCCTGTAATTTTTGACATCAGAAACTTTGCTGATTCAATAAACAATTCACGTTCAGGGAAAAAATCAGTTACATTGTAATCCTGCATATATTTCTTCCCTTTTGTCAACTTCAGAAATTGACGTATCTTCTCGATCCCATACCTCCCTTCCACCCCATCTATCTCACTATATTGTTGTGACGCGTCAGATGACTCACTCTCGCTATCCTCCCCAGAAGAAAACCCCATCTCTACAACCTGTTCATCTTCACCTGATTTATCCATCTCTACCTTTCTCTTAGAATTAGACCCTTCACCACCCCTTAAATTCTTCCTTTTACTCCTCGGTATTTTGAAAACATCCGCTTCCTTTTCCGTTATTTCAATCTCCTCTTGACCTCCAATTTCATTTTCCAGCACCACCTCAGCGACGGCAGTCGCAATCTCACCTACTGTTTCCCCTCCCTCTTTGTTCTGATCTACCACAATTGCCCCCGTATCCACAATGCCTTCCTCTCCTACTTTTCCAACCACATCTGCCCACCTTCTCTCTTCCCCTACACCTGTAGTATTTTCATCCCTTCGCTGTGGTACGTTAGTTGCACCCGCACTAAAGCTACTACCAGGCTCAGCGCGTTCATTCTCGGGACAATTACGCACCAAATGCCCCTCTCTTCCACATCCAAAACATTTCATTGATTCAGTAGATGCGTAGAAGACATAATCAAATCCATCAATCTTAAAACTAAACGCTAAATTCAGTTCATCTCCTTCCTTCTTTAAAATCATATGCACTTGTCTCCTATGAGACACGACATGTTTCAACAACGGAGATTTGCATCCAAAAAGAACCTTCTTTATTGTAGATACGATTTGACCATGGCGAGATAACTCTCGCTCTAACACTTCATCTCTAACAAATGGTGGCACGTTAGAAAGCATAACTTTCTTCGCAGGATTCATAAGCGGAAATACCGGCGTCTGTGTCTCCCGCAACACAACACCCCTCTCAACTATCTTATTCACCTTTTCAATTGAATCTAAGAATATCACTACAGCGCTATTCATCCTTGAGGCTGATTTGATGCTATCATACCCAATGATAGCACCCACAGCCAAGCTACATTCTTCCACTGAACACCCAGCCGCAGCAGGAATTTTTACTCCATGCCTCCGACTAAGTTTTTCAAACTCTACATTTCCGCGAGTGGCCATTGCAACCAGCCCCACCCGCTGGTTGTGCCCTCGCGAAAAAACAACCTCAAAGATCCCACCACCCCTATACGTGCTCAAAGATCCCACCACCCCTATACGTGCTTAGTGATAGTTAAACAATATATCCGTAAAACAACTAAACTAATCAATATATATATATATATATATATGTACATACCAAAACCCAATAGAGTGAAAAGAAATTCCATTCGCTCTCACAAACACTCTGCTTGACGACTCACTCCCAGCATGCACTCCGACGAGAGAGAGAGAGAGAGAGAGGAGAGGCAGAGAGAGAGAGACAGAGAAAGAGAGAAGGAGAGAGAGAGAGAGAGAGAGAGGAGAGGCAGAGAGAGAGAGACAGAGAAAGAGAGAAGGAGAGAGAGAGAGAGAGAGAGAGAGAGAGAGAGAGAGAGAGATAGAGGGAGAGGGAGAAAGAGAGAGAGAGTGAGAGAGAGAGAGGGAGAGAGAGAGAGAGAGACAGTGAGAGAGAGACAGTGAGAGAGAGAGAGAGGGGGGGTAGAGGGAGAGAGAGAGACAGAGAGAGAGAGGGATAGAGGAGAGAGGGGGTGGCGAAGGAAACGTCCTCATCCAGTATCCAGCTGTTTAATGTCAGGATATGGGTCATTAATGTTACACATTCAATCTGGGATTTAAATGGTCCTACTGAAAGAGGAATGCTATATACAGAATATATAAACTCAGCAAAAAAATTCAAGTCCCTTTTTCAGGACATTTCGACATGGCAACGTCATAGGATGCCACCATTCCCACAAGTCAGTTTGTCAAATTTCTACCCTGCTAGAGCTGCCCCGGTCAATTGTGGCAAAAGTTTGGAAATGGCCCTTTCCTGTTTTAGCATGTGAATGCCCCCCGTGCACAAAGCAAAGTCCATACAGAAATGGTTTGTCGAGATCATTGTGGAAGAACTTGACTGGCCTGCACAGTGCCCTGACATCCACCCCATCGAACACCTTTGGCATGAATTTGAACGTTGATTGCGAGCCAGGCCTAATCGCCCAACATCCGTGCCTGACCTCACTAATGCTCTTGTGGCTGAATGGGAGCAAGTCCCCGCAGCAATGTTCCAACATCTAGTGGAAAGCCTTCCCAGAAGAATGGAGGCTGTTATAGCAGCAATCTTCCATCATCTAGTGGATAGCCTTCCCAGAAGAGTGGAGTTTGCTATAGCAGCAAAGTGGGGACCAACTCCATATTGATGCCCATGATTTTGGAATGAGATGTTCGACGAGCAGGTGTAAACATATTTTCGGTCATGTAATGTATTTACAGTATATAAACCCAGCAAAAAAAGTTATGTCCCTTTTTCAGGACCCTGTCTTTCAAAGATAATTTGTAAAAATCCAAATAACTTCACAGATCTTGCTTGTTGTTCAATGAACCATAAACAATTAATGAACATGCACCTATGGAACGGTCGTTAAGACACTAACAGCTTACAGACGGTAGGCAATTGAGGTCACAGTTATGAAAAAATCACACCTGCAGGACAGGTACTGATTTACACCAGGAACGCACAATCCCTCCATCAGTGCTCAGACTGTCCGCAATAGTCTGAGAGAGGCTGGACTGAGGGCTTGTAGGCATGTTGTAAGGCAGGTCCTCACCAGACATCACCGGCAACATCGTCGCCTATGTGCACAAACCCACCGTCGCTGGACCAGACAGGACGGGCATAAAGTGCTCTTCATTGATGATTCGCGGTTTTGTCTCACCAGGAGTGATGGTCGGATATGCATTTATCGTAGAAGGAATGAGCTTTACACTGAGGCCTGTACTCTGGAGCGGGATTGACTTGGAGGTGGAGGGTCCGTCATGGTCTGGGGTGGTGTGTCACAGCATCATCGGACTGAGCTTGTTGTCATTGCAGGCAATCTCAACGCTGTGCGTTAAAGGGAAGACATCCTCCTCCCTCATGTGGTACCCTTCCTGCAGGCTCATCCTGACAGGACCCTCCAGCATGACAATGCCACCAGCCAATATTTACCCATATTACATTTGCTGAAAATAAATGCAGTTGACATTGAGAGGACTTTTTTAAAATATATACATACAGTTGAAGTCGTGAGTTTAAATACACCTAAGCCAAATACATTTTAACTCAGTTTTTCACAATTCCTTACATTTAATCCTGAATGTGAAATGTGAAATGCCAGAATAATAGAGATAATTATTTATTTCAGATTTAATTTCTTCCATCACATTCCCAGTGGGTCAGAAGTTTACATACGCTCAAGTAGTATTTGGTAGCATTGCTTTTAAATTGTTTAACTTGGGTCAAACATTTCAGGTAGCCTTCCTCAAGCTTCCCACAATAAGTTGGGTGCATTTTGGCCCATTCCTCCTGACAGAGCTGGTGTAACTGAGTCAGGTTCTGCTCACAAATTTTCTACAAGATTGAGATCAGGGATTTGTGTTGGCCAATCCAATACCTTGACTTCGTTTTCCTTAAGCCGTTTTGCCACAACTTTGGAAGTATGCTTGGGGTCATTGTCCATTTGGAAGACCCATTTTCGACAAAGCTTTAACTTCCTGACTGATGTCTTGAGATGTTGCTTCAATATATCCACGTAATTTTCCTACCTCATGATGCCATCTATTTTGTGAAGTGCACCAGTCCCTCCTGCAGTAAATCATCCCCACAACATGGTGCTGCCACCCCCGTGCATCACGGTTGGGATGGTGTTCTTCGGCTTGCAAGCCTCCCCTTTTTCCTCCAAACATAACGATGGTCATTATGGCCAAACAGTTGTATTTTTGTTTCATCAGACCAGAGGACATTTCTCTAAAAAGTATGATCTTTGTCCCCATGTGCAGTTGCAAACCGTTTTCTGGCTTTTTATGGTGGTTTTGGAGCAGTGGCTTCTTCCTTGCTGGGCGGCCTATCAGGTTATGTAGATAGGACTCGTTTTACTGTGGATATAGATACTTTTTTACCTGTTTCCGGCAACATTCACAAGGTTCTCTGCTGTTGTTCTGGGATTGATTTGCACTTTTCGCACCAAAGTACGTTAATCTCTAGAAGACAGAACGCGTCTCCTTCCTGAGCAGCATGATTGCTGCGTGGTACCATTGTGTTTATACTTGTGCACTATTGTTTGTACAGGTGAACATGGTACCTTCAGGCGTTTGGAAATTGCTCCCAAGGATGAACCAGACGTGTGGATGTCTTGGCTGATTTCTTTTGATTTTCCCATGATGTCAAGCAAAGAGGCACTGAGTTTGAAGGGAGGCCTTGATGTATGTCCCTAGGTAGACCTCCAATTGACTCAAACTATGTCAATTAGCCTATCAGAAGCTTCTAAAAACATGACATAACTTTCTGGAATTTTCCAAGCTGTTTAAAGGCACAGTCAACTTAGTGCATGTAATCTTCTGACCCACTGGAATTGTGATACAGTGAATTATAAGTGAAATAATCAGTCTGTAAACAATGACTTGTGTCATGCACAAAGTAAATGTCCTAACCGACTTGCCAAAACTATAGTTTGTTATCAAGAAATTTGCGGAGTGGTTAAAAAACAAGTTTTAATGACTCCAACCTAAGTGTATGTAAACTTCCGACTTCAACTGTATATGTATATATGCTAACAGACACACACACCAATCCCTAGACCACACCACTAGCTTGTTATCCAAACAGTCACATTGCTTTTTTCTGTCCTTCCTTATTTTCTTGCAGAAACCCTAGAGAAGACAGAGAAAATAGGGCTGAGTTATTACCACTTACACAAGGGATCCATTCACTTCTGGATGCATAGTGGAGCGCAGAGTGGAGAACAAAGTGGAAAGCACTGCATAGAGCAGAGTGGAGAACACAGTGGAGAACAAAGTGGAAAGCAGAGTGGAGTGCAGAATGGAGAGCACAGTGGAGAGCACAGCAAAGAACACAGTGGAGAGCACAGCGGAAAGCAGAGTTGAGAGCACAGCGGAAAGCAGAGTTGAGAGCAGAGTGGAGAGCAGAGTGGAGAGCAGAGTGGAGAGCACAGCAAAGAACACAGTGGAGAGCACAGCGTAGAGCAGAGTTGAGAGCACAGCGGAATGCAGAGGGGAGAGCAGAGTGGAGAGCACAGTGGAGAGCAGAGTGGAGAGCACAGTGGAGAGCAGAGTGGAGAGCACAGTGGAGAGCAGAGTTGAGAGCAGAGTGGAGAGAAGAGAGGAGAGCACAGCAAAGAACACAGTGGAGAGCACAGCGTAGAGCAGATTAGAGAGCAGAGTGGAGAGCAGAGTGGAGAGCAGAGTTGAGAGCAGAGTGGAGAGCAGAGATGAGAGCAGAGTGGAGAGCAGAGTGGAGAGCAGAGTGGAGAGAAGAGAGGAGAGCAGAGTGGACAGCAGAGTGGAGAGCAGAGTGGAGAGCAGAGTGGAGAGAAGAGAGGAGAGAAGAGTGGAGAGCAGAGTGGAGAGAAGAGAGGAGGGCAGAGTGGAGAGCAAAGGGACGTGAGAGGAGTAGAGGAGACAGGATGACCACTTTTTCTAAATCTCACCACACAGACACACATACATGTACACAAGAATCCTCTCAACTGATCGCAATAAACCTCCTTGGCTCCCATTCCCCTCCTCTCTCCTCCCACTGACCCAGTCACACACACACATGCAAACACACACTTTGAAGTGGCTGATGATTGATGGGGGGCACTATGGTTGCCTGTCAAAACCTGACCTCTTCAATCACACTGTATATACCCCACTCACCTAGCAACCTGCTGTTCACTCAGGTTAACACACTCACACACTTGCCCGTGCATTCAAAGACACACCTCAATAGACAGATTGGTCTCAGTTGGTTGCCAGGGTAATATGGGTCACTGCCTGTTCAGCCAACTTTTCACACATCTGAGCAGCAAACAAAAAACAAGAACACAATGGAATAAAAGGCATAAGGTTGGTGGTGAGGGTGAGGGAGTTGGTGAGGTTGAGGGAGTTGGTGAGGGTGAGGGAGTTGGTGAGAGTGAGGGTGTTGGTGAGGGTGAGGGAGTTGGTGAGAGTGAGGGAGTTGGTGAGAGTGAGGGTGAGGGAGTTGGTGAAGGTGAGGGTGTTGTTGAGGGTGAGGGAGTTGGTGAGAGTGAGGGTGTTGTTGAGGGTGAGGTTGGTGGTGAGAGTGAGGGTGTTGTTGAGGGTGAGGTTGGTGGTGAGAGTGAGGGTGTTGTGGGTGAGGGAGTTGGTGAGAGTGAGGGTGTTGGTGAGGGTGAGGGAGTTGGTGAGAGTGAGGGTGTTGATGAGGGTGAGGGAGTTGGTGAGGGTGAGGGAGTTGATGAGGGTGAGGGAGTTAGTGAGGTTGGTGGTGAGGGCGAGGGAGTTTATGAGGGTGAGGGAGATGGTGAGGGTGAGGGAGTTGTTGAGGGTGAGGGAGGTGTTGAGGGTGAGGGAGTTGGTGAGGGTGAGGGTGTTGATGAGGGTGAGGGAGTTGGTGAGGGTGAGGGAGTTGATGAGGGTGAGGGAGTTTGTGAGGGTGAGGTTGGTGGTGAGGGCAAGGGAGTTTATGAGGGTGAGGGAGATGGTGAGGGAGTTGGTGAGGGTGAGGGAGTTGGTGAGGGTGAGGTTGGTGGTGAGGTTGGTGGTGAGGGTGAGGGTGAGGTTGGTGGTGAGGGTGAGGTTGGTGGTGAGGGAGTTGGTGAGGGTGAGGTTGGTGGTGAGGTTGATGGTGAGGGTGAGGGGAGTTGGTGAGGGTGAGGTTGGTGGTGAGGGTGAGGGTGAGGTTGGTGGTGAGGGTGGGGAGTTGTTGAGGGTGAGGGAGTTGGTGAGGGAGTTGGTGAGGGAGAGGTTCATGGTGATGGTGAGGTTGGTGGTGAGGGTGAGGGAGTTGGTGAGGGTGAGGTTGGTGGTGAGGGTGAGGGTGAGGTTGGTGGTGAGGGTGAGGGGGTTGTTGAGGGTGAGGGAGTTGGTGAGGTTGGTGGTGAGGGTGAGGTTGGTGGTGAGGGTGAGGGAGTTGTTGAGTGTTAGGGAGATGGTGAGGGTGAGGTTGGTGGTGAGGGTGAGGGAGTTTATGAGGGTGAGGTTGGTGGTGAGGGTGAGGGAGTTGATGAGGGTGAGGTTGGTGGTGAGGGTGAGGGAGTTTATGAGGGTGAGGTTGGTGGTGAGGGTGAGGTTGGTGGTGAGGGTGAGGGAGTTGGTAAGGGTGATGGAGAGGGTGAGGGTGGTGGAAAGGGTGAGGGTGGTGGTGAGGGTGATGGTGAGGATGGTGGAGAGGGTGAGGATGGTGGAGAGGGTGATGATGAGGATTGTGGTGAGGGTGGAGAGTTGGTGAGGGTGAGGATTGTGGAGAGGGTGATGGACGTGGTGAGGGTGAGGGAGTTGATGAGGGTGAGGTTGGTGGTGAGGGTGCTGGAGTTTATGAGGGTGAGGTTGGTGGTGAGGGTGAGGTTGGTGGTGAGGGTGAGGGAGTTGGTAAGGTTGATGGAGAGGGTGAGGGTGGTGGAGAGGGTGAGGGTGGTGGAGAGGGTGATGATGAGGATTGTGGTGAGGGTGGAGAGTTGGTGAGGATGAGGATTGTGGAGAGGGTGAGGGAGGTGGTGAGGGTGATGGAGATGGTGAGGATGGTGGTGACGGTGATGATGAGGATGGTGGTGAGGGTAGTGGTGAGGGTGAAGGTGAAGTTGAGAATGATGGTGAGGGTGGAGGTAAGAATGAGGGTGGTGAGGAGGGTGGCGTGAGGGTAAGGGTGTGGCTGTTGTTGATAATGGTGGAGAGGGTGTTGGTGAGGGTGGGATGGTGGTGAGCGTGAGGGTGGTGTTGAGGGTGAGGAGGAGGATGTTGAGGGTGAGGGTGGTGGTGAGGGTGGTGTTTAGGGTGCGGGTGGTGTTTAGGGTGAGGGTTGTAGTGGTGAGGGTGAGGGTTGTGGTGGGAGTAGTGTTTAGGTTGAGGGTGAGGGTTAGGTTGGTGGTGAGGGTGAGGGTTGTGTTGGGGGTGGTGTTTAGGGTGAGTGTGAGGTTTGTAGTGGGGGTGGTGTTTAGGGTGAGGGTGAGGGTTAGGTTGGTGGTGAGGGTGAGGTTGGTGGTGTGGGTTGTGGAGAGGGTTGTGTTTAGGGTGAGGGTGGTGTTTAAGGTGAGGGTTGTGGTGAGGGTGGTGTTTAGGGTGAGGGTGAGTGTTAGGTTGGTGGTGAGGGTTGTGGTGAGGGTGGTGTTTAGGGTGAGGGTGGTGTTTAGGGTGAGTGTGAGGTTGGTGGTGAGGGTTAGGTTGGTGGTGAGGGTTGTGGTGATGGTGGTGTTTAGGTTGATGGTGGTGTTTAGGGTGAGTTGGTAGTGAGGGTTGTGTTTAGGGTGAGGGTGGTGTTTAGGGTGAGGGTGAGGTTGGTGGTGAGGGTTAGGTTGGTGGTGAGGGTTGTACTGAGGGTCGTGTTTAGTGTGAGGTTGGTGTTTAGGGTGAGGGTGAGGTTGGTGGTGAGGGTTAGGTTGGTGGTGACGGTTGTGGTGAGGGTGAGGGTGAAGTTGTTGGTGAGGCTGGTGTTTAGGGTGAGGATGGTGTTAAGGGTGAGGGTGAGGTTGGTGGTGAGGGTTAGGTTGGTGGTGAGAGTTGTGGTGAGGCTGGTGTTCAGGGTGAGGGTGGTGTTTAGGGTGAGGGTGAGGTTGGTGGTGAGGGTTTTGGTGAGGGTGGTGTTTAGGGTGAGGGTTGTGTTTAGGGTGAGGTTGATGGTGAGGGTGGTGATTAGGGTGAGGGTGGTGTTTAGGGTGAGGCTGAGGTTGGTGTTTAGGGTGAGGTTGGTGTTTAGGGTGAGGTTGGTGGTGAGGTTGGTGTTTAGGGTGAGGGTGAGGTTGGTGGTGAGGGTTAGGTTGGTGGTGAGGGTTGTGGTGATGGTGGTGTTTAGGTTGATGGTGGTGTTTAGGGTGAGGTTGGTAGTGAGGGTGGTGTTAGGGTGAGGGTGGTGTTTAGGGTGAGGGTGAGGTTGGTGGTGAGGGTTAGGTTGGTGTTGAGGGTTGTACTGAGGGTCGTGTTTAGTGTGAGGGTGGTGTTTAGGGTGAGGGTGGTGTTGGTGGTGAGGGTTAGCTTGGTGGTGACGGTTGTGGTGAGGGTGAGGGTGAGGTTGGTGGTGAGGCTGGTGTTTAGGGTGAGGGTGGTGTTAAGGGTGAGAGTGAGGTTGGTGGTGAGGGTTAGGCTGGTGGTGAGGGTTGTGGTGAAGCTGGTGTTCAGGGTGAGGGTGGTGTGTAGGGTGAGGGTGAGGTTGGTGGTGAGGGTTGTGGTGAGGGTGGTGTTTAGGGTGAGGGTTGTGTTTAGGGTGAGGTTGGTGGTGAGGGTGGTGTTTAGGGTGAGGCTGAGGTTGGTGTTTAGGGTGAGGTTGGTGTTTAGGGTGAGGTTGGTGGTGAGGGTGGTGTTTAGGGTGAGGGTGAGGTTGGTGGTGAGGGTGATTGCTTTTGTGTAAGCAGAGTCACGTTTTTCTGATTGTTACACATACATGAGTGTGTATTTGTTTATTGAATATGATATACTTTCTGTGTTTGTTTATTTGTCTCTGTCAGTGTGTATGTTCTCTTCGAATTAGGGTTAGGGTTCAGGGGTTAGGGGTTAGGTTTAGTGTTAGGATTAGGGTTAGTTTTAGGCTTCAGGGGTTAGGTTTAGGGATAAGTTTTAGGGTTAGGATTATGTTTAGGGTTCAGGGGTTAGGGGTTAGGGGTTAGGGGTTAGGGTGTGTGTGTGTGTGTGTGTGTGCAATACATATCCTCTATGCAATGCCTATCCTCTATGAGAAGTAGATTAGTCATATAAATAGACATGTATTGAAACAATGCTTACAAAATGGGTGGAATTTGCTTCGAGAGAAACCTCTTAAAGGGAAACCTCTTAAAGGAAACTTCTTAATAGGAAACCTCTTAAAGGAAACCTCTTAAAGGGATATTTCTTAAAGGGAAACATCTTAAAAGGAAACCTCTTAAAGCAGAAAAGTGATTTGGTTTTGTAATTCACATTCCATTCTCTTGGCCTGGGTTCCTTCTCTTTTTCCTCTCTTTGTTTCATGTTTTTCTATTGGTGTGTGTGTTTTTTATTAATTTGAGCAGTCTGTCCATGTGAACGTGGTCATTGAGTCCTATGAGAATGAATGTATGCATCTGTAACTGTTGTTTATGCACACAGGATCTTCCACTGTTAGTTACCTAAGAGATACGGTGTAATGTGATGAGGAGAACAACCGCAGAAATCTGTGAGTCAGATTCCATTAATGAGCTGGAATGCCCTTCAACCCTCTCTATGTTGTCGTATTCTACGTCCCCTGAGGTAGAGCCATGCCCAACCATGTGTTTCCCCTCGGAAATATATGAGAGAAATAATGATGGGACACTGACACTGTATGTGTGTGTGCATGTGAATCTAACTGTCTGTCTCCCTGTCTGTTTTATCTGTGGCAGTGATCGTGTCTGTGAGTGTAATCCGGTGTGGATTGTGATGGGAACATTATCTATCCCCTTAGACACGCTCTCAACATATTCCTCCTTTGGAACGCTGCTGCTCTGCCGTCACGGTAACAAACACCGGGAATTCACTTCGACACACAAGAACCCCGGGCAGGATTTATGAAAAGGAGATTGGTATATATATATATATATTTTTTTTACATAACACACACACATACACACACATGCACAAACACACACTCAGAATACCAGGATTTTGGAAATAGAGATCACATTCAAATTCTCTCTTAAATGAGAGACACAAGGGGAGACAAAGGTGTACATGTGTTTTTAATCTAGCAGAAAGGATCCCACAGTTTTTCAATTTCCTACCCAGGCCTTGGATAAGGCCTTACACATTATTGTTTTGATAGCGATGGATCTTTCTCCCCAACCCATGAATTTAGTCAGCAATTGAGTGCCCAGACCATCAAAAAGAAACCGGTCCTCCCCTGAAAGGCTTGAGAGATGATTACAGAAATAAAACAGTAAAGATGCATCATTCACTCATCTGTTAGACTTCAGGAAGAGAGATAGATGAGAGAGAAGAGAGAGGGATAACCTTAGAGTAATAGAAATATGATGAGGGGACAAGTTTAAGCCTGAAACTCATTGCTCTAAGAAACACAGACTCTCACAAAGTCACATGGACACACTTTCTAGAAGAGCGCAAAATAAAATGTTGGTAGCGATCAGCGTTATGCAGCTCAGTAGAAACAAAATAGCAACCCATAAATAGCCATGATGTTTCATTTAAAAGTGGAGTAGCCTGGGAGGGGAGAGGAGATGAGAAGGAGAGGAGATGGGAGGAGAGGGGAGGAGAAGGGAAGAGAAGAGTAGAGAGGAGATGGGAGGAGAGGGGAGGAGATGGGAAGAGAAGAGAGGGAAGGGGAGGAGATGGGAAGAGATGAGAGGAGATGGGAAGAGAGGAGAGGAGAGGAGAGGAGGAGAGAAGAGAGGAGGGGGGAGGAGATGAGAAGAGAGGAGAGGAGAGGGGAGGAGATGGGAAGAGAAGAGAGGGAAGTGAAGAGGAGAGGAGATGAGAAGAGAGGAGATGGGGGAGAAGGGAAGAGAAGAGAGGAGGGGACAGGAGAGGAGATGTGAAGAGAAGAGAGAAGATTGGAGGAGAGGAGAGGAGAGGGGAAGAGAAGAGAAGAGAGGAGAGAAGAAAAGAGAGGAGAAGAGAAGAGAAGAGAAGTGTGTGGAGGGCAGTGGCAGTTATGGGTGTGTGTGTGCTGCACTGGCGGTTGGTGCTGTTCACAATTATGGAGACGAATTTAAAGCCTGGACTTTTTTATTTTCTAGAATATTGGATGACTAAACAGTAAAGCTATAAGAGTTCATTTATCTCCTGCACTGTTAATTAAACGAACGGCTTTGTAACACTTGAAGGAGACTAAACCTTAACGTTGATGGAGTATTGAAACACATCATCCTGAGATGTTTATTTTTGTGATCAAATGTTTCTTTATTTAGTAATAATAATTGTCAGCAAAAATGAATACGGTGATTCAACATGAAGTTACACTCCCCCTCCACCCATCCCATCCTACCCCAGGCCCTAAGGGAGGGGTGTCAGACTCATTTCATGCAGGACCTAGTGTCTGCAGGGTTTTGTTTTTTCCTTTCAATTAAGACCTAGACAACCAGTTGAGGGGAGTTCTTCGCTAATTAGTGACCTTAATTAATCAATCAAGTACAAGGAAGGAACGAAAACCTGCGACACTAGGCCCTCCATGGAATGAGTTTGACACGTGACCTTTAAGGGATCAAATTAAATAAACATACATGTTTCAAAATAAAAAATTAAATGACAAAAATCTAGGCAGCACATCACAACGTGTTTCTGCAGCAAGAAGCCATTGGTTCAAAGTGTCTTCTTTAGCTCCATGAATGCGAGCGTTAGACAGCTCCATATAAATTATATCCAAAAAAGGGAGTATCTGTTGATGAATAGAGAGTGAGAGTGTATGCTTCCATGGTACTGCAATAAAACATTTTCCAGTCGTTAGGCCAGAAAGAAGAATGCGCTTCTGACAGAGAGATAAATGAAGCAGAGAGAAATAATTTAAAAGTTAACAAAAGGAGATGCAGTAATATTGATTGACAACAGATGGGAAGCTACTTCATCCCAGAATATAGACACCAGAGGGCATTCCCCAAACCATACGAAAGAAGGTACCAGGTTTATTTAAATGACACAACGTACTTGAAGCATCAATCAAAATGTTCAAATAAAACAGTTCCTGAGGAGTTAGATAAGTCCTGTGTCCAGTATTATAATGGATCTGTTGGTGATCAGCATTCTGAGAGGATATCATCCTGACACATTTTGAAACATAAAATGGTGTGTTAATCAAGTGTTGAGCAACACCTTGCCAAGGACAGGGAGCACTAACGGACAGGGAGCACTAACGGACAGGGAGCACGAACGGACAGGGAGCACGAACGGACAGGGAGCACGAACGGACAGGGAGCACGAACGGACAGGGAGCACGAACGGACAGGGAGCAGGGAGCACTAACGGACAGGGAGCACGAACGGACAGGGAGCACGAACGGACAGGGAGCACGAACGGACAGGGAGCACGAACTGACAGGGAGCACGAACGGACAGGGAGCAGGGAGCACTAACGGACAGGGAGCACTAACGGACAGGGAGCACGAACGGACAGGGAGCACGAACGGACAGGGAGCACGAACGGACAGGGAGCACGAACGGACAGGGAGCACGAACGGACAGGGAGCACGAACGGACAGGGAGCAGGGAGCACTAACGGACAGGGAGCACTAACGGACAGGGAGCACCAACGGACAGGGAGCACTAACGGACAGGGAGCACTAACGGACAGGGAGCACTAACGGACAGGGAGCACTAACGGACAGGGAGCACTAACGGACAGGGAGCAGGGAGCACTAACGGACAGGGAGCACTAACGGACAGGGAGCACTAACGGACAGGGAGCACTAACGGACAGGGAGCAGAGAGCACCAACGGTCAGGGAGCACAAACGGACAGGGAGCAGGGAACACCAACGGACAGGGAGCACTAACGGACAGGGAGCACTAACGGACAGGGAGCAGGGAGCACTAACGGACAGGGAGCACTAACGGACAGGGAGCAGGGAGCACTAACGGACAGGGAGCACTAACGGACAGGGAGCAGGGAGCACTAACGGACAGGGAGCAGAGAGCACTAACGTCCTAACGTCCTGTCCAGTGCCGAATAAGTTACCTTCTCTTTCGGTGTTGTCTCTTAACACATACCACGACAATTAACACATACCATGACAATTAACACATACCACGACAATTAACACATACCACGACAATTAACACATACCATGACAATTAACACATACCACTATAATTAACACATACCACGACAATTAACACATACCATGACAATTAACACATACCACTATAATTAACACATACCACGACAATTAACACATACCATGACAATTAACACATACCACTATAATTAACACATACCACGACAATTAACAAATACCACGACAATTAACACATACCACTACAATTAACACATACCACGACAATTAACACATACCACGACAATTAACACATACCACTACAATTAACACATACCACTACAATTAACACATACCACGACAATTAACACATACCATGACAATTAACACATACCACTATAATTAACACATACCACGACAATTAACACATACCATGACAATTAACACATACCACTATAATTAACACATACCACGACAATTAACACATACCATGACAATTAACACATACCACTATAATTAACACATACCACGACAATTAACAAATACCACGACAATTAACACATACCACTACAATTAACACATACCACGACAATTAACACATACCACGACAATTAACACATACCACTACAATTAACACATACCACTACAATTAACACATACCACGACAATTAACACATACCATGACAATTAACACATACCATGACAATTAACACATACCACGACAATTAACACATACCATGACAATTAACACATACCATGACAATTAACACATACCACTATAATTAACACATACCACGACAATTAACACATACCACGACAATTAACACATACCATGACAATTAACACATACCACTATAATTAACACATACCACGACAATTAACAAATACCACGACAATTAACACATACCACTACAATTAACACATACCACGACAATTAACACATACCACGACAATTAACACATACCACTACAATTAACACATACCACTACAATTAACACATACCACGACAATTAACACATACCATGACAATTAACACATACCATGACAATTAACACATACCACGACAATTAACACATACCATGACAATTAACACATACCATGACAATTAACACATACCACTATAATTAACACATACCACGACAATTAACAAATACCACGACAATTAACACATACCACTACAATTAACACATACCACGACAATTAACACATACCATGACAATTAACACATACCACGACAATTAACACATACCATGACAATTAACACAGACCACGACAATTAACACATACCATGACAATTAACACATACCACTACAATTAACACATACCACTACAATTAACACATACCACGACAATTAACACATACCATGACAATTAACACATACCACGACAATTAACACATACCATGACAATTAACACATACCACTATAATTAACACATACCACGACAATTAACACATACCACGACAATTAACACATACCACGACAATTAACACATACCACGACAATTAACACATACCATGACAATTAACACATACCACGACAATTAACACATACCACTACAATTAACACATACCACGACAATTAACACATACCACGACAATTAACACATACCACGACAATTAACACATACCACGACAATTAACACATACAACGACAATTAACACATACCACTACAATTAACACATACCACGACAATTAACACATACCATGACAATTAACACATACCACGACAATTAACACATACCATGACAATTAACACATACCACTATAATTAACACATACCACGACAATTAACACATACCACGACAATTAACACATACCACGACAATTAACACATACCACGACAATTAACACATACCATGACAATTAACACATACCACTACAATTAACACATACCACTATAATTAACACATACCACGACAATTAACACATACCATGACAATTAACACATACCACTATAATTAACACATACCACGACAATTAACACATACCACGACAATTAACACATACCACGACAATTAACACATACCACGACAATTAACACATACCACGACAATTAACACATACCATGACAATTAACACATACCACGACAATTAACACATACCATGACAATTAACACATACCATGACAATTAACACATACCATGACAATTAACAAATACCACGACAATTAACACATACCACGACAATTAACACATACCACGACAATTAACACATACCATGACAATTAACACATACCATGACAATTAACACATACCATGACAATTAACACATACCACTATAATTAACAGATACCATGACAATTAACACATACCATGACAATTAACACATACCACTACAATTAACACATACCACGACAATTAACACATACCATGACAATTAACACATACCACGACAATTAACACATACCATGACAATTAACACATACCACGACAATTAACACATACCACTACAATTAACACATACCACGACAATTAACACATACCATGACAATTAACACATACCATGACAATTAACACATACCATGACAATTAACACATACCATGACAATTAACACATACCACGACAATTAACACATACCACGACAATTAACACATACCACGACAATTAACACATACCACGACAATTAACACATACCACGACAATTAACACATACCATGACAATTAACACATACCACTATAATTAACACATACCACGACAATTAACACATACCACGACAATTAACACATACCACGACAATTAACACATACCACGACAATTAACACATACCATGACAATTAACACATACCACTATAATTAACACATACCACGACAATTAACACATACCACTACAATTAACACATACCATGACAATTAACACATACCACGACAATTAACACATACCACTACAATTAACACATACCATGACAATTAACACATACCACTATAATTAACACATACCACGACAATTAACACATACCACGACAATTAACACATACCATGACAATTAACACATACCATGACAATTAACACATACCATGACAATTAACACATACCATGACAATTAACACATACCACGACAATTAACACATACCATGACAATTAACACATACCACGACAATTAACACATACCACTACAATTAACACATACCACGACAATTAACACATACCATGACAATTAACACATACCATGACAATTAACACATACCATGACAATTAACACATACCATGACAATTAACACATACCACGACAATTAACACATACCACGACAATTAACACATACCACGACAATTAACACATACCACGACAATTAACACATACCACGACAATTAACACATACCACGACAATTAACACATACCATGACAATTAACACATACCACTATAATTAACACATACCACGACAATTAACACATACCACGACAATTAACACATACCACGACAATTAACACATACCACGACAATTAACACATACCATGACAATTAACACATACCACTATAATTAACACATACCACGACAATTAACACATACCACTACAATTAACACATACCATGACAATTAACACATACCACGACAATTAACACATACCACTACAATTAACACATACCATGACAATTAACACATACCACTATAATTAACACATACCACGACAATTAACACATACCACGACAATTAACACATACCACGACAATTAACACATACCACGACAATTAACACATACCACGACAATTAACACATACCATGACAATTAACACATACCACTATAATTAACACATACCACGACAATTAACACATACCACTACAATTAACACATACCATGACAATTAACACATACCACGACAATTAACACATACCACTACAATTAACACATACCATGACAATTAACACATACCACGACAATTAACACATACCATGACAATTAACACATACCACTATAATTAACACATACCACGACAATTAACACATACCACTACAATTAACACATACCATGACAATTAACACATACCACGACAATTAACACATACCACTACAATTAACACATACCATGACAATTAACACATACCATGACAATTAACACATACCACTACAATTAACACATACCACTACAATTAACACATACCATGACAATTAACACATACCATGACAATTAACACATACCATGACAATTAACACATACCATGACAATTAACACATACCACGACAATTAACACATACCACGACAATTAACACATACCATGACAATTAACACATACCATGACAATTAACACATACCATGACAATTAACACATACCATGACAATTAACAAATACCATGACAATTAACACATACCATGACAATTAACACATACCATGACAATTAACACATACCACTACAATTAACACATACCATGACAATTAACACATACCACTACAATTAACACATACCATGACAATTTACACATACCACTACAATTAACACATACCATGACAATTTACACATACCACTACAATTAACACATACCATGACAATTAACACATACCATGACAATTAACACATACCACTACAATTAACACATACCATGACAATTAACACATACCATGACAATTAACACATACCACTACAATTAACACATACCATGACAATTAACACATACCATGACAATTAACACATACCATGACAATTAACACATACCATGACAATTAACACATACCACAACAATTTAACAAATACCACGACAATTAACACATACCACTACAATTAACAAATAGTACAATTAACACATACCATGACAATTTACACATACCACTACAATTAACACATACATGACAATTTACACATACCACTACAATTAACACATACCATGACAATTTACACATACCACTACAATTAACACATACCATGACAATTTACACATACCACTACAATTAACACATACCATGACAATTTACACATACCACTACAATTAACACATACCATGACAATTTACACATACCACTACAATTAACACATACCATGACAATTTACACATACCAATTCAATTAACACATACCACAATTAACAAATACCACCCCAATTAAAAAATACCACTACAATTAACACATACCACACATAACACATACCCCTACAATTGACACATACCACTACAATTAACACATACCACAGTTAACACATACCACAATTAACACATACCCAATGCTACACATTCCTTTGTCTAATGCCCTTCTGCACAATACTCACAGCTAGGAACCTCCCTCCTACACACTGCTGCCACATGACCATAAGCTAGACACCTGTAACAACATAATGTATTCGGCACAAACACTAGTAAGGGTTCACTTATATTTCCTAACATCACTTTTTTGGGGCAACTACCCAACATCAAAACTCAAAAGGACAGACAACGACTCTTCTGTTTCACCACTCACGCCATCCTCTCTGCGTCGCACCAAACGCCGATCATCACAAACTCTGGGAATTTTCCCCTTCAGTTGGTCAACTTTCACATTTAACCCTACCCCAGTAATCACTCCTCTGAATGGTGCCCTTTCCTTGAGAGAAAAACAATTCACCTCTCTTGTCCCTATTTGTTTAATGCATAGCACCTGCTCCTTCTGACCAGCAGAAACACAACAATGTATCAAATCAAATTGTATTGGTCACATACACATGGTTAGCAGATGTTAATGTGAGTGTAACGAAATGCTTGTGCTTCTAGTTCCGATAATTTTGTAATGTCTAACAACTAATCTAACAAATTCACAACAACTACATTATACACACAAATACACACAAATGTAAGGGATGAATAAGAATATCTACATATAAATATAGATATATGATGAGCGATGGCCATGCGGCACAGGCAAGATGCAGTAGATGGTGTAGAATACAGTATATACATACTATGAGATGAGTAATGTAGGATATGTAAACATTATTAAAGTGTCATTATTTAAGGTGACTATTGAAGCTTTATTAAGTCCAATTATTAAAGAGGCCAGAGATTTAAGTCTGTATGTTGACAGGAGCCTCTCTATGTTAGTGATGGCTGTTTAACAGTCTGATGGCCTTGAGATAGAAGCTGTTTTTCAGTCTCTCGGTCCCAGCTTTGATGCACCTGTACTGACCTCGCCTTCTGGATGATAGCGGGGTGAACAGGCAGTGGCTCGGTGGTTGTTCTCCTTGATGATCTTGTTGGCCTTCCGGTGACATCGGGTGCTGTAGGTGTCCTGGAGGGCAGGTAGTTTGCCCCCGGTGATGCGTTGTGCAGACCTCACTACCGTCTGGAGAGCCTTGCGGTTGAGGGCGGTGCAGTTGACGTACCAGGCGGTGATACAGCCTGACAGGATGTTCTCGATTGTGCATCTGTAAAAGTTTGTGAGTGTTTTAAGTGACAAGCCAAATTTCCTGAGGCTGTCTGTGTGGTGGACTATTTCAGTTTGTCCATGATGTGTACGCTGAGGAACTTAAAACTTTCCACTTTCTCCACTACTGTCCCTTCATTGTGGATTGGGGGTGCTCCCTCTGCTGTTTCCTGAAGACCACAATCATCTTCTTTGTTTTGTTGAGGTTGAGTGAGAGGTTATTTTCCTGACACCACACTCTACAGGGAGGAGGTCAGGGCCCTCAGACTGTCTCGTCCTAGTTGGTAATCAAGCCTACCACTGTGATGTCACCTGAAAACCTGATGATTGAGTTGGAAACTTGCATGCCACGCAGTCATGAGCGAACAGGGGGTACAGGAGAGGGCTGAGAAAGCACCCTTGTGGGGCCCCAGTGTTGAGGATCAGCGGAGTGGAGATGTTGTTTCCTACCTTTACCACCTGGGGTCGGCCCGTCAGAAAGTCCAGGACCCAGTTGCACAGGGTAGGGTCGAGACCCTGGGTCTCAAACTTAATGACGAGTTTAGAGGGTACTGTGGTATTAAATGCTGAGCTATAGTCAATGAACAGTATTCTTACATAGGTATTCCTCTCGTCCAGATGGGATAGGGCAGTGTGCAGTGTGATGGCGATTGCATCGTCAGTGGACCTATTGGGTGCAGAAAGCAAATTGGAGTGGGTCTAGGGTGACAGTTAGGATGGAGGTGATATGCTCCTTGGCTAGTGTCTCAAAGCACTTCATGATGACAGAAGTGAGTGCAACGGGGCGATAGTAATTTAGTTGAGTTACTTTAGCTTTCTTGGGAACACAAACAATGGTGGCCAAATTGAAGCATGTGAGGACAGCAGACTGGGATAGGGATTGATTGAATATGTCCGTAAACACACCAGCCAGCTGGTCTGCGCATGCTCTGAGGACACGGCTAGGGATGCTGTCTGGGCTGGCAGCCTTGTGAGGGTTAACACGTTTAAATGTTTTAATCACGTTTGCCACCGAGGAGAGCCCACAGGCTTTGGTAGCGGGCCGTGTCGGTGGCACTGTATTGTTCTGAAAGCTAACAAAGAAGTTGTTTAATTTGTCTGAGAGCAAGACTTTGATGTCCGCGACGGGGCTGGTTTTCTTTTTGTAATCCGTGATTGACTGTAGACCCTGCCACGTGCGTCTCGTGTTTGAGCCGTTGAATTATGACTCTACTTTGTCTCTATACTGACGATTAGCTTGTGTGATTGACTCGCGGAGGGAAAAGCTGCACTATTTGTATTCGGTCATGTTTCTGGTCACCTTGCCCTGATTAAAAGCAGTGGTTCACGCTTTCAGTTTTGCGCAAATGCTGCCATCAACCCACAGTTCCTGGTTAGGAAATGTTTTAATAGTCAGCGTGGATACGACATCACCGATGCACTTGCTAATAAACTCGCTCATCGAGTCAACGTTAGCCTCAGACAACAACATTGATGTTATCTGGAACATATCCCAGTCCACGTGATCGAAGCAATCCTGAAGCGTGGAATCTGATTGGTCAGACCAGTGTTGGACAGACCTGAGCACGGGCGTTTCCTGTTTTAGTTTCTGTCTATAGGCTAAGAGCAACAAAACGGTCAGATTTGCTGAAGGTAGGGCAGGGGAGGGCTTTGTATGCATTGCGGAAGTTAGAGTAGCTAGCAGCCCGTGTCGCGCATTTGATATGCTGATAGAATTTAGGAAGTCTCGTTCTTGTAAGGGTTTTCTTCCTGGGAAGGAGAGGAGGACCAAAATGCAGCGTGGTTAGACTTCATGTTCTTTAATCAGAGAAACTCAACATGAACACAATACAAAACGTGGCAAAACCTAAACAGTCCTATCTGGTGCAGAGAACACAGAGACAGGAAACAACCACCCACAAAACCCAACACAAAACAGGCCTATCTGGTGCAGAGAACACAGAGACAGGAAACAACCACCCACAAAACCCAACACAAAACAGTCCTATCTGGTGCAGAGAACACAGAGACAGGAAACAACCACCCACAAAACCCAACACAAAACAGTCCTATCTGGTGCAGAGAACACAGAGACAGGAAACAACCACCCACAAAACCCAACACAAAACAGGCCTATCTGGTGCAGAGAACACAGAGACAGGAAACAACCACCCACAAAACCCAACACAAAACAGGCCTATCTGGTGCAGAGAACACAGAGACAGGAAACAACCACCCACAAAACCCAACACAAAACAGTCCTATCTGGTGCAGAGAACACAGAGACAGGAAACAACCACCCACAAAACCCAACACAAAACAGGCTACCTAAATATGGTTCCCAATCAGAGACAATGACTAACACCTGCCTCTGATTGAGAACCATATCAGGCCAGACATAGACATAGACAAACTAGACACACAACATAGAACGCCCACGCAGCTCATGTCCTGACCAACACTAAAACACACAAAAACTATGGTCAGAACGTGACAGTTCTCAAGTAGGCTTTGTTAAAATCCCCGCTACAATAAATTCAGCCTCAGAAGGTTTCCAGTTTACATAAAGTCCTGTGAAGTTATTTTACAAGAACACTTTTAGTTACCTTCACCGATTCCACAGCACCCACCCTAAAACCCCAAATGGATCAAGCCAAAGGCAATGTTTCACTTTATCCAAAATTGTCACTCCTACTGTCGCAGATGCATCTTTATCGTGCAAGCCTTGGGCTCCAAGAACTTCACCACACCGACCTCCTCTGATACTCCGCCCTCATTCACTTCCTTATCTACTCCTGTCTTCGATCCGGCATCAACCTCACTCTGCTTACACTTCCTACCGTTCTTCATAAAAACAATGTAATGTTTTTCAATCCTTTTTAACCAACTCAAGCTCACCCTCTTCCACACACTCTCTCTTCAAACTCCTCTGCCTCTCACTTTTTCCCTCCATTCCTCCTCCTTATTCCCAGTATACGTCTCCTTATGATAATACTGCACTGCTGCTGACAAACTTTGCATCTTGTTCTTGCCCTCTCAAGGGAAGCCATTTAACCAGCTGTCACAATCTCCATACAATCAGCACAAAACCCCCCTGGGAATGTAGCGTTCGATAGTGCATCCCCATATTGACACTCACGACTGTGGGAATGGGTGTCCTCACTGAACATATATTTGTCTGACAGTTTTGATATCCATTCATCATGATCCATTACACCTCATGGCACAACAAGCTTATTACTAATATAGAAATAGACTTTTCTTTCTTCAAACATGAACAAAAACATCGTGTGAAAGAATCATAAAGTCTAAACATTTTGAAATACCCACAATCCTCTAAAATCCGTCATGTGTCAAAATATAAAATGTAAGGGAATTAAAACCAAAGACTGGCTGTGCGGGACCATTTTACTGCCCCTATTGTTTCTAATCTGTCTAAATAAAGCATTGAAAAAATAAAGGTGGAATTCCACCAAAAATATTCTCCACTGGCCCTTATCATCAATCCATATTTAGGCTATTAACAATTTGCATTTCTAAACCATTGACTGTATGAGAAACAGCGTTTTTGTGTTTTGACACTGTCTTTTACATGCACACAACACTAAAACCACTAATATTAAGGTTGAAGAACCACTTTGTGTCTTTCAGAAAACTTCATTTCTGTTATAAAAAAACTTTCTGTGCATTTTTTTCACCTTTATTTAACCAGGCAAGTCAGTTAAAACAAATTCTTATTTTCAATGACAGCCTAGGAACAGTGGGTTAACTGCCTGTTCAGGGGCAGAACGACAGTTTTGTACCTTGTCAGCTCAGTGGTTTGAACTTGCAACCTTCCGGTTACTAGTCCAACGCTCTAACCACTAGGCTACCCTGTGCAATACTTTTAATGCTTTTCATTACACAATCATGTTGTTTTGAGACTTTCCATTCTTTACAGTATGTGGAGTCAAATGTAATACTATTTTGTGGTTGAAATGGCCCCACTCCCATCTTGTGTTAAAACTTCTTTAGTCACTGTGTTGTACATTTCGGAGTTAAAACAACACTAAATTGAGTGAATCGAAAACTCTCAGAGAGTTGCTAAACTGTATTTCACATTGCCATTTGACTATTTTCAGTGTCGTTTTTTAATTAATCAACTCCTTTTGCCATTTTACACTGTTCTGTGTCGTTTTGAATGAACAATCAACTACAGCAGAATACATTTCACTTACAGTTGACCTTCATTGAGTTATAAGACAGTAAAATCTTGTTTAAATATTTCACATTATGGTAGTTTGCAATTTGATTTTTTATCTTTGTTGGAAGCCAACTTACATCACTCACTACTTGCATTCCCGAATGCCTGTCAAAATAGGGAAAGAATACAGCACATGAAGACTATCGACACCAGGGGTACTCAACTCTTACCCTATAAAGTCCAGAGCCTGCAGGTTTTCTGTTCTACCTGATAAATAACTGCACACACCTGGTGTCCCAGGTCTTAATCAGTCCCTGATTACAATGGGAACAATTGTAATGTTCCAGTGGCCTAACACCACTGGAACAACTATCTAACTAAGGTTTGCTAGATATCCAACCACTTACAGATTGGATTAGTTTATCTTTGTGTGATATAAGATAACAAAAAAAATATGTAAATGTGAAAACACAGATATTGAAATAAACAATAAAAACATTCTACCTTGAACAGATCATGTTGTGACATATGACAATGAGGCCCCTCCCACATCTGTGGATAACTGCATACATTATAACTCCATGTCTCTGGTTACTATTAACAGAGTTAAAAGTACTCTGTCTCAGTGAACTCCAGTTATCAACACGAACTCCAGGGAGCATAACAGTCTCTTGAGGGTTAAGCTAACTCTAGAAATAGTCAATTTACCCCCCCAAAAAATGTAACACTGTGATTTCAGCTATACTTGATTTACTGTGTGTCATTCATATTCGTTTCAGCCAGCTCAATGTTACATTGATAGTTTAGACTACTACATGATACTTGAATTTGTCCTATACCAAGAAGGAGAATGATGGAGTGCTGAATCAGATGACTTGGCCTCCACAATCAGCCGACCTCAACCCAATTGAGAAGGACCACACAGTTAAGGAAAGCAGACAACAAGTGTTCAGCATACAGTGCCTTGCAAAAGTATTCGGCCCCCTTGAACTTTGCGACCTTTGCCACATTTCAGGCTTCAAACAAAGATATAAAACTGTATTTTTTTGTGAAGAATCAACAAGTGGGACACAATCATGAAGTGGAACGACATTTATTGGATATTTCAAACGTTTTTTAACAAATTAAAAAACTGAAAAATTGGGCGTGCAAAATTATTCAGCCCCCTTAAGTTAATACTTTGTAGTGCCACCTTTTGCTGTGATTACAGCTGGAAGTCGCTTGGGGTATGTCTCTATCAGTTTTGCACATCGAGAGACTGAATTTTTTTCCCATTCCTCCTTGCAAAACAGCTCAAGCTCAATGAGGTTGGATGGAGAGCATTTGTGAACAGCAGTTTTCAGTTCTTTCCACAGATTTTCGATTGGATTCAGGTCTGGACTTTGACTTGGCCATTCACACCTGGACATGTTTATTTTTGAACCATTCCATTGTAGATTTTGCTTTATGTTTTGGATCATTGTCTTGTTGGAAGACAAATCTCCGTCCCAGTCTCAGGTCTTTTGCAGACTCCATCAGGTTTCCTTCCAGAATGGTCCTGTATTTGGCTCCATCCATCTTCCCATCAATTTTAACCATCTTGCTTGCTTGCTGTTTGGGGTTTTAGGCTGGGTTTCTGTACAGCACTTTGAGATATCAGCTGATGTACGAAGGGCTATATAAAATAAATTTGATTTGATTTTGATTTGATTTGTTAAAAAAGTTTGAAATATCCAATAAATGTCGTTCCACTTCATGATTGTGTCCCACTTGTTGATTCTTCAAAAAAAAAAAACAGTTTTATATCTTTATGTTTGAAGCCTGAAATGTGGCAAAAGGTCGCAAAGTTCAAGAGGGCCGAATACTTTCGCAAGGCACTGTATATGTGAACTTCTTCAAGACTGTTTGAAAAACACAAGTGAAGCTGGTTGAGAGGATGCCAAGACTATGCAAAGCTGTCATCAATTTAAAGGGCGGCTACTTTGAATAATCTCAAATATAAAATATATTTTGATTTGTTTAACAATGTTTTGGTTACTACTTGTAATTTCATAGTTTTGATGTCTTGACTATTATTTCGTCAATGTAAAAAAAATAGTAAAAATAAAGAAAAACTCGAACTAGAAGGTGTGTCCAAACGCCTGTATCTTTGCAGAGACTGCGTGTATGGATACACCATCCAAAGTGTAATTAATAACTTTAGTATGCTCAAAGGGATGTTCAATGTCTGTTTTTTTATATTTTTACCCATCTACCAATATGTTCCCTTCTTTGTAAGGCAATGTAAAACATCCCTGGTCTTTGTGGTTGAATCTGTGGTTGAAATTCATTGCTCGACTGAGGGACCTTACAGATAATTATATGTGTGGAGTACGGAGATGAGGTAGTCATTAAAAATCATGATAAACACTATTATTGCCCACAGAGTGAGTCCATGACACGTATTATGTGACTTGTTAAGCACATTTTTACCCCTGAACGTATTAAGGCTTGTCATAAGGAGGTGGAATACTGAAGATATTTCTTATTTTATTTTTATTAATTTGTAAATATGAAAAATAAAATAAAATAAAATAATTCCACTTTGACACTATGGGTTATTGTGCGCAGGCTATTGACAAAAAAAAATATAAATGTAATCCATTTTAAATTCAGGCTGTAACACAACACAATGTGGAGAAAGTCAAGGGGTGATAATACTACTCTACTGCATCATCACTTTGCTCATTGTATATTTCCTTCTCGCATCTATAGGCTCTCATCCGTTCATCTTTTCTCTTCACTTGTGGTCTTCAGTGCCCAGCACAACAACCGTCTGTGACCAAGCGCAAAAACCTCTCCAAGCCTGACCTTCATACCATAACCCCTAACCGCTTCACATCCTACATTATTGTCATCATTGTAAAGTTATAGTCAACAAACTAGTACCAACACGATACTAAACCCACAATCCATATGTGCAATCACAAAGTACAGTGTACAGCAAGCAGTTTTGCAGTTACACTTGCGGGCCCCAGTGGCAATACATGTTTAACACCCAAAGCTTTACCTCGACTTGGAAGAGTTGGATAGCCTTCTCTAGTTAGCTAACATTAGTAGCTTTCATGTCTGTTTGAGTCAGGTTGTTGAGCAGGATAAATTAGCCGCGTTAGTTCAGTGAAAGTTAAACTAAACAAAAAATGCAATGAAATATAGCTAGCTCTCTCTCACTGCTGCTTCTCCTTAGTTTTTGAAGAAATGAACTTGTTCCAATATTTTATTTATCTTTCTTAGAGACAACTACCCACCACACTTTATGCACTGCGGTACTAAGTAGATGTAGCGTATGTTTGCAGTACTAGATTCATTCCCTAATCCTTTGATTGGATGGATGAACAAGATGTTAGTTCATACTGCAAGAGCTCTGATAGGTTGGAGGACGTCCTCCGGAAGTTGCCATAATCACTGTGTAAGTCTATGGAAGGTGGGGTGAGAACCACGAGCCTCCTAGGATTTGTATTGAAGTCAATGTACCAAGAAGAGGATGGAAAGTAGCTGTCCTCTGGCTACACCATGGTGCTGTTGAGGCTACTGTAGACCTTCAATGGAAAACAGTATGTTTTAATCAGTTATTTGGTGAACTGAACTACATTTAGCATAATTTTATCTAAAAAGTATAACTTTTTAGTAATTCACCATGTTTATTTTTTATGAAAATCAATGAGTAGGATGATCCTCCCCTTTCTCCTCTGAGGAGCCTTCACAGGTGTACAGTTTGTGTGTGTGTGTGTGCGTGTGCGTTTATGTGCGTGTGTGTGTGTGTGTGTGTGTGTGTGTGTGTGTGTGTGTGTGTGTGTGTGTGTGTGTGTGTGTGTGTGTGTAGTAAGTCCAGGGAATTATTAATAGCCATTCAATTGTGTTGGATGTAATGATAATACCACCAGTAGTAGCCTACTTGAGACAGAACTGCAAGCATTTGATGATGCTCAATTGGCCTCAGATCATTGAAGGTAAATTTGCCTAAACAGTATTGATACCCATTCATCATGCTCCATTACACCTCATGGCGCAACACAATGCTCAATACTAATACAGAAATGGACATGTCTTTCTTCATACCTGCCTACAACATTGTGTAAAATAATCATAAAGTCTAAAAATTTAGAATTACCCACAAAACGGCCTACAGGTAGGAGGTGAGGGCCCTCGGAGTGTGGTGTCAGGAAAATAACCTCACACTCAACGTCAACAAAACTAAGGAGATGATTGTGGACTTCACGAAACAGCAGAGGGAACACCCCCCTATCCACATCGATGGAACAGTGGTGGAGAGGGTAGTAAGTTTTAAGTTCCTCGGCGTACACATCACAGACAAACTGAATTGGTCCACCCACACAGACAGCATCGTGAAGAAGGCGCAGCAGCGCCTCTTCAACCTCAGGGGGCTGAAGAAATTTGGCTTGTCACCAAAAGCACTCACAAACTTCTACAGATGCACAATCGAGAGCATCCTGTCGGGCTGTATCACCGCCTGGTACGGCAACTGCTCCGCCCACAACCGTAAGGCTCTCCAGAGGGTAGTGAGGTCTGCACAACGCATCACCAGGGGCAAACTACCTGCCCTCCAGGACACCTACACCACCCGATGTCACAGGAAGGCCATAAAGATCATCAAGGACAACAACCACCCGAGCCACTGCCTGTTCACCCCGCTATCATCCAGAAGGCGAGGTCAGTACAGGTGCATCAAAGCTGTACTGAAAAACAGCTTCTATCTCAAGGCCATCAGACTGTTAAACAGCCACCACCAACATTGAGTGGCTGCTGCCAACACACTGACTCAACTCCAGCCACTTTAATAATGGGAATTGATGGGAAATGATGTAAAATATATCACTAGCCACTTTAAACAATGCTACCTAATATAATGTTTACATACCCTACATTATTCATCTCATATGTATATGTATATACTGTACTCTATATCATCTACTGCATCTTTATTTAATACATGTATCACTAGCCACTTTAACTATGCCACTTTGTTTACATACTCATCTCATATGTATATACTATACTCAATACCATCTACTGTATCTTGCCCATGCCGCTCTGTACCATCACTCATTCATATATCTTTATGTACATATTCTTTATCCCCTTACACTTGTGTCTATAAGGTAGTAGTTTTGGAATTGTTAGCTAGATTACTTGTTGGTTATTACTGCATTGTCGGAACTAGAAGCACAAGCATTTCGCTACACTCGCATTAACATCTGCTAACCATGTGTATGTGACAAATAACATTTGATTTGATTTGATTTGATCTAGGGCTAGGGTCCAGTGTGACATCATAGTATCATCTAGGGCTAGGGTCCAGTGTGACATCACAGTATCATCTAGGGCTAGGGCCCAGTGTGACATCATAGTATCATCTAGGGCTAGGGTCCAGTGTGACATCACAGTATCATCTCGGGCTAGGGTCCAGAATGACATCACAGTATCATCTAGGGCTAGGGTCCAGTGTGACATCATAGTATCATCTAGGGCTAGGGTCCAGTGTGACATCACAGTATCATCTAGGGCTAGGGCCCAGTGTGACATCATAGTATCATCTAGGGCTAGGGTCCAGTGTGACATCACAGTATCATCTCGGGCTAGGGTCCAGAATGACATCATAGTATCATCTAGGGCTAGGGTCCAGTGTGATAATTGGTGTCCAGTGTTTTGGTTGACTAATCCATTATGGCTTGTTTGGATCCTTTTTGGATCCCTTTCTCATGATGACATATTGATAAACCAAACACTTGGTCCATTCCTGGGGTACACAAGGCCATGCGCCATAATTAAATTTAATGGGGATTTATTGGCATGGTAAGCATGTGTTTACATTGTCAACACAAGTGAAATAGATAATAAACAAAAGTGAAATAAACAATTAACAAAAGTGAGAAGACACAAAACAACAAGTGTAGCTCAGTTTCCACCTCAGTTTATGGTCAGTGTGCACATAGCCTGTCTTCTCTCGAGAGCCAGGTCTGCTTATGGTGGCCTTTCTCAATAGCAAGACTGTGCTCACTGAGTCATTACATAGTCAAGGATTTGTCACAGAGGTCAGGTATTCTGCCACGGTGTAGTTTCTGTTTAGGAACAGACATCATTCCAATTTGCTAGTAGTTATCTTGCTGCTTTCCCATAATTTGTTTGTCTCTAGTTGTGTTTCTGTCCTGGGGCTCTGTGTATTTGATTATTGTGTCTAGTATACTATCATTACCACAGGCCGTTTTAGGTTGGAGGGTTTGTATTTTGTCCTGTAGCTCATCCAATGTAATTAGAGAATTCATCAGCTGATTCTAAATGTAGTAAATTATCATGTATATGTTTTGGCACTTGTTGGAGAAGTGGTTTATCCATTTAGGATAGATAGCTCTTGGTGTTGTTGTTTGTTTAGTGTGTTCCAATTGATTATTTTCTAATTCTATGGATTCTTCATTTAAATTGAGCTGATTTCTGACTGTTTCTTCTTTCTCCGTAGTGTATTTCTGTATTGTTTCAGTGATTCACCATAGAGAAGGTGTAGACTCAGGATTTCTGGGTCTCTATGTTTTTTGTTGGATAGATTTCTCAATTTCTTTCTTAGGTTTTTGCATTCTTCATCAAACCATTTGTCATTGTTGTTAATTTTCTTTGGGTTTTCTGCTTGAATTAAAATTATATATGTTAGGTGTTAGGTCACATATACTGTTCGGGCTTCCTATTGATAAGTTTACATATTCACTATTGAAGGGAAACATTTTGTCCCGTAAATTGTCTAGGAGGGATTGGTCCCCTCAAAGCATACAATTAACTATTTACAGACCTAGCATTCTACAGAGCTGCAGGAGTTGTGACCCGTTTTTGTTAGCTGTTTTGTCATAGTTGTGTGTAGGGGATGTAGGTGTTTGTCTCTCTGTGTGCTGAGAGTGTCAGGTTCTTGTCCAGTTCAGGCATTTAGGTCGCGACAGACTGTACATGTCTCTGGGCCTGGAAATGGTTGTTCTCCCTCTCTAAGAAGCATTCTTCATTTAAAGTATGGGGGTTCTAGTACGGGGATATAGGTAACACACCGGAGGACATTTTATTCTGTTGAGATACTTTCCTTATTTATTTGTAACCGGATAATTTTTTTTCCTGTTTTAAATGATTTAATAGTGGGTTATGTCGGACCTATAGCAAATTAGCATATCCCCTGAGTCTCTTCCCTGTTTTACACCTGGTAGTTTGGAGGATGGGACAACCAGCACTCTGTAACCTAGAGGGAAACCAGTGGGTCCGTCTCCTCTATATCATGTTTTTTTGTAGAATAACAATGTCTGAATTGGTGGTTTGGACCATTAGGTTTGAGCAGAGCATGCTGAGCATCTGGTGAATACTCGTTACTAATACTCGTTAGGTTGCAGGATGTTGCTTGGTCGGGGGGCTGGGCCTGTTTGCCTGCTCAAGTCCTGGGCATATGTGTTGCTGTCACATTTAGCTCCTCGCTGCAGGGGGGGGGGGGGGGGGGGGGGCAGGATATGGGGGGGGGCGACTTTATAGTGTGTGGCAGAGTTTGGTTTGGGTTGTCGGGTTGGGGTTGTCGACAGTTAGGGACGGGGGTGGTTCTCTGACTGCAGGTCCGGGTGGGGGTGCGGGGTCTTGCTGGTCTGGGAGGGAATCTTGCATGTCTGGGCGGGGTGCTCATTGTTCTGTTGCTCCGGTTGAGTGCAATGTTTTTCAGGGTCCTGGCAAAGGTGGCGACCGTGGCCTCGTAGAGGTGTACCTGGTTATGAATGCTGTCCAAATCCAGGAGCGAGGATGGACCAGGTCAACAAAGGTGGCGACCGTGGCCTCGTAGAGGTGTACCTGGTTATGAATGCTGTCCAAATCCAGGAGCGAGGATGGACCAGGTCAACAAAGGTGGCGACCGTGGCCTCGTAGAGGTGTACCTGGTTATGAATGCTGTCCAAATCCAGGAGCGAGGATGGACCAGGTCAACATTGGGTTTTGGGGCAACAGTCAAAGGCAATTATTATATTTACTGGCTGTATGTTTGTCAGGGTGAATGTATGTCTGTGGTAGCAGGGTGGATATGAGCACTCACGTTTTAGGGATAGTGGAAGGTCCTTTTTCAATAACTCCCTTGACTGCTGGGCCCAAAGGTCATTTGTGCCTGTCTGAATTTTGATGTGGCTGGGCGACCCTAGTCGGTCCTCTGATAGCAAAATGCCTTGTGTTTGGACAATGCAGTTTAGCCCCTTTACAGAAGATGAGATAATTAGGTGTGTGCTTACATTTGTGCTTTTTCACACATGTGCAAGTGCATGTGCTAATTAGAAATGTGTGTTTAAGAAAAGGTTTGTTTTCCTGCACAAATGTCCCATTTGAGTCTCCCTCTCTCTTCTCTCTCTATCGCCTTCTCTCTCTTTCGCTTTTTTTCTCTCTCTCTCTCTCTCTCTTTCTCTCTCTCTTTCTCTTTTTTTCTCTCTCTCGCGAGCTTTATCTCTCTCTCTCTTTCTCGTTTGTTCTCTCTCTCTTGCGCGCTTTCTCTCTCTCTCTCTCTCTCTCTCGCTCTATCTCTCTCTCTCTCTGTATGACTCATATGATGGGTTCATATACAGTACTTTCACTCCACAACACTTGCTACCATCTCTGACCTCAAGGTTTCTCTCCTGCTCCCCTAGTTCTCTGTCTCTCTATAATAATATGAATCATTTCTCATTTTAATCTCAGGTCACGTCCCCCTGGAGTCCCAGAGAATCCCTGCATGCATACCAGCTGCTGGAACTGTGTATCACTCTGTGTGTTTGTGTGTGTGTGTGTGTGTGTGTGTGTGTGTGTGTGTGTGTGTGTGTGTGTGTGTGTGTGTGTGTGTGTGTGTGTGTGTGTGTGTGTGTGTGTGTGTGTGTGTGCATGGATAAGGTGTCTGCCAGTGGCACTGAATCTGTGACCTGAGCCAAGAATAAGTCTTCCTCAGCATCGTTAAATGAGATGTGACATGTCATTCTCTTTCACCCTTTATCTCTCTTTCCCTCCTTCCTTTATTCCCTCCTTCCCTCCTTCCCTTGTTCACATGCTGTGAGGCCGTATGCTCAGGGTTGGCTAGGCTGGTACATAGTACTCCTCTGCAGAAGGTCTACTGCTGTGCTGAGAGGGCACGCACGCACACACACACACACACACACACACACACACACACACACACACACACACACACACACACACGCTCCTCAATGGCCAATCAGAATGTTCTCCATGGAAAAACATATGGTTGCTTCAAGTTGTGTATTTTTCTCTTTTATGTATTGACATGGAATCAACTTCGATGTAACTGTTAGTCAGTAACAGTTTGTTAAATGGCTTACAGAAACAAAATAACAAAATGTAGACCTTGTAGAATGTAGCGGAATTTATTTGGAAAGCGAAATGCTAATGCTACTGCTGTTTCCCACATGACAGGCCACAGGGAAGCTAGCTAATGCTACTGCTGTTTCCCACATGACAGGCCACAGGGAAGCTAGCTAATGCTACTGCTGTTTCCCACATGACAGGCCACAGGGAAGCTAGCTAATGCTACTGCTGTTTCCCACATGACAGGCCACAGGGAAGCTAGCTATTGCTACTGCTGTTTCCCACATGACAGGCCACAGATAAGCTAGCTATTGCTACTGCTGTTTCCCACATGACAGGCCACAGGAAAGCAAGCTAATGCTACTGCTGTTTCCCACATGACAGGCCACAGGGAAGCAAGCTAATGCTACTGCTGTTTCCCACATGACAGGCCACAGGGAAGCTAGCTATTGCTACTGCTGTTTCCCACATGACAGGCCACAGATAAGCTAGCTATTGCTACTGCTGTTTCCCACATGACAGGCCACAGGAAAGCAAGCTAATGCTACTGCTGTTTCCCACATGACAGGCCACTGGGAAGCAAGCTAATGCTACTGCTGTTTCCCACATGACAGGTCACAGGGAAGCAAGCTAAAGCTACTGCTGTTTCCCACATGACAGGCCACAGGGAAGCTAGCTAATGCTACTGCTGTTTCTCATATGACAGGCCACAGGGAAGCTAGCTAATGGTATAGCTATTTCTCATATGTATGACAGGCCACAGGGAAGCTAGCTAATGATACTGCTGCTTCTCTTATGACAGGCCACAGGGAAGCTAGCTAGTGCCACTGCTGTTTCTCATATGTTTGACAGTCCACAGGGATGCTAGCTAGTGCTGCTGCTGCTGTTTCTCATATATATATATGACATGTCTCAGGGAAGCAATCTAGTGCTACTGCCATTAGTGCTGTGGTCTAGATAAGTGGCTTCACTGTCAAGCCTAAGCTATGGTGTAGTTAACCTCCGCAATTCAACTGCATTCTTTCTCAGAGGAGTCGATTGTGTTTGCATGTCCTTTCGTAGTGGGTAGACAATCCACACTTCAAGCCTTAATGTACTTCTTGTATTTGCTAAGCGCATGCTTACTTAGCTGCTAGTTCAGAGACTGTTGTCATAGACAATGTCCAAACATTAGAGTTAGAAACTGCATACACACTGCTTTAATGGTTGTCATTAGCCGTGTGTTGTGACAGAGGATGTAACGACTTAATGCTTCCTCTGTCTGTGCTAAAGCATGTAGACATCTCTCTGCTACATTATAGGACTCACATTGTTTTATCTATTTCTGTCTTCGTGATATACTGTGGCTATGCAAAGCCAGATCTCTCAAATTCAAATTTGAAAAAAGCTTCAAATCTGGCCACTAGGGGCAACATCGAGCGCTATTAGCATGAATTGGACGTGGGTTATTTATAGGGTGTTAGGGACAAGGGTTGTGGGTGGGTGTAATCCTATGATTCTGGATCTGATGGTTGCGTGTTCAATGCGTGTTCAATCCCAGTGGTAGAGGCTGGTTGACTTCTATTGTCATGAGTCATGGTCCTGGAGGCAGAACCGAGCCATGTCTCCTTTGGGGCGGCAAGGTACAAATCTGTCATTCTGCCCCTGAACAGGCAGTTAACCCACTGTTCCTAGGCCGTCATTGAAAATAAGAATTTGTTCTAAACTGACTTGCCTAGTGAAATAAAGGTTAAATAAAAAAGATAGGCCAGCTTCAAAGTCAATATTGGCTACATTGTAAAAATGTATGAAAACAAAAATATTGCATTTTTAGTCTCAATTTAAGGTTATGGTTAGGCATTAGGGCTAGCAGTGTGGTTTAGGTTAGGGTTAGGTTTAAAATCAGATTGGGGGTCATTGTATGATTTTGTAGCTGTGCCAACTATTGACCACTCTGCAAAGCTGCCTTCAGAACAAGATTCATAATGACAAATGCTAACCTGTGTGGCAGACACAAATGTTGTATTATTTTTGTTTTAACACTATCCCAAATCCTTAACCTTTAACCAAACCATTTGGAACGAATGCCTAAACATAGTGTTTTAACCCTATCCAAAAACATAAGCCTTCATTTTGACGTTTAGATGAACTTAGAAATGTGAATATGGAGAAATGTGGATAAACGTCAGAATCTGATATCAAATTGATAAAACCGTGAGATCTTGTTGTGTATGCAAGTATTTGTCTCTCTGTGTGTGTGCGTGTGTGTGTGGTCCATATTCCTCATCGAGACAGTAGGAGTCAGATCGCCTGAAGCAACGTAACGAGACAGGAAGTGAATCACGTTTAACGGATGATCATTTCTGTCTTCCCTGTCAATCAAAGTGATTGACAGCTGACAGGAGGCAGAAAAGGAAAAAGAGCGGTCTGGATTCCAATATGCATTTAGTCTGGTTTCCTCTCGAGTTACAGACAATTCTTGACCCGCAATGACACACACACACACACACACACACACACACACACACACACACACACACACACACACACACACACACACACACACACACACACACACACACACACACACACACACACATACACACATACACATATACACACACACACTCACAAGGATGGAGAGAGAGCATGGTGGTAGAGAGAGAGGGACTGAAGAACAAGTGAAGGATGGAGAGAGAGCACAGTGGTAGAGAGAGAGAGGGACTGAAGAACAAGTGAAGGATGGAGAGAGAGCGCAGTGGTAGAGAGAGAGGGACTGAAGAACAAGTGAAGGATGGAGAGAGAGCGCAGTGGTAGAGAGAGAGGGACTGAAGAACAAGTGAAGGATGGAGAGAGCGCAGTGGTAGAGAGAGAGGGACTGAAGGTCGTTGAGACGTTGACAGGAAGAGTGGAGAATTAATAGGGAAAGAGAGATTGATAGAGAGAAGAGAACAGGGAGGGAAATTGACAGATAAAGGCAGTACAGTGTGATAGAGAAGCTGAATGCCAGTACAGTGTGATAGAGAAGTTGAATGCCATTACAGTGTGATAGAGAAGCTGAATGCCAGTATAGCGTGATAGAGAAGTTGAATGCCAGTATAGTGTGATAGAGAATCTGAATGCCTGTATAGCGTGATAGAGAAGCTGAATGCCAGTATAGCGTGACAGAGAAGTTGAATGCCAGTATAGTGTGATAGAGAAGCTGAATGCCAGTACAGTGTGATAGAGAAGCTGAATGCCAGTATAGCGTGATAGAGAAGTTGAATGCCAGTATAGCGTGATAGAGAAGTTGAATGCCAATATAGTGTGATAGAGAAGCTGAATCCCAGTACAGTGTGATAGAGAAGCTGAATGCCAGTATAGCGTGATAGAGAAGCTGAATGCCAGTATAGCGTGATAGAGAAGCTGAATGCCAGTATAGCGTGATAGAGAAGCTGAATGCCAGTATAGCGTGATAGAGAAGTTGAATGCCAGTATAGCGTGATAGAGAAGTTGAATGCCAATATAGTGTGATAGAGAAGCTGAATCCCAGTACAGTGTGATAGAGAAGCTGAATGCCAGTATAGCGTGATAGAGAAGTTGAATGCCAGTACACTGTGATAGAGAGGTTGAATGCCAGTACAGTGTGATAGAGAAGCTGAATGCCAGTACAGTGTGATAGAGAAGTTGAATGCCAGTACAGTGTGATAGAGAAGTTGAATGCCAGTACAGTGTGATAGAGAAGTTGAATGCCAGTACAGTGTGATAGAGAAGTTGAATGCCAGTACAGTGTGATAGAGAAGTTGAATGCCAGTACAGTGTGATAGAGAAGTTGAATGCCAGTACAGTGTGATAGAGAAGCTGAATGCCAGTACAGTGTGATAGAGAGGTTGAATGCCAGAACAGTGTGATAGAGAAGCTGAATGCCAGTATAGCGTGATAGAGAAGCTGAATGCCAGTATAGCGTGATAGAGAAGTTGAATGCCAGTATAGTGTGATAGAGAAGCTGAATGCCAGTACAGTGTGATAGAGAAGTTGAATGCCAGTACAGTGTGATAGAGAAGTTGAATGCCAGTACAGTGTGATAGAGAAGTTGAATGCCAGTACAGTGTGATAGAGAAGCTGAATCCCAGTACAGTGTGATAGAGAAGTTGAATGCCAGTATAGCGTGATAGAGAAGCTGAATGCCAGTACAGTGTGATAGAGAAGCTGAATGTCAGTACAGTGTGATAGAGAGGTTGAATGCCAGTACAGTGTGATAGAGAAGCTGGATGCCAGTATAGCGTGATAGAGAAGCTGAATGCCAGTATAGCGTGATAGAGAAGCTGAATGCCAGTATAGCGTGATAGAGAAGTTGAATGCCAGTATAGTGTGATAGAGAAGCTGAATGTCAGTACAGTGTGATAGAGAAGTTGAATGCCAGTACAGTGTGATAGAGAATCTAAATGCCAGTACAGTGTGATAGAGAAGCTGAATGCCAGTACAGTGTGATAGAGAAGCTGAATGCCAGTACAGTGTGATAGAGAAGCTGAATGCCAGTATAGTGTGATAGAGAAGTTGAATGAGATGCGGTGAAGAAAGAACAGAGGGAAGTGAAATAGGATGAGTCAGTTGGAGAGATAATGGGAATGAAACAGAACTGAATGGAGAATGGAGATTGATAGTTTAAACAGAGGGATAGATGGATAGAGTATACATAGAGTATATATAGAGTATATATAGAGTATATATAGAGTATATATAGAGTATATAGAGTATATAGAGTATATAGAGTATATATAGAGTATATATAGAGTATATATAGAGTATATAGAGTATATATAGAGTATATATAGAGTATATATAGAGTATATAGAGTATATAGAGTATATAGAGTATATATAGAGTATATATAGAGTATATATAGAGTATATATAGAGTATATATAGAGTATATATAGAGTATATATAGAGTATATAGAGTATATATAGAGTATATATAGAGTATATATAGAGTATATAGAGTATATATAGAGTATATATAGAGTATATAGAGTATATATAGAGTATATATAGAGTATATATAGAGTATATAGAGTATATATAGAGTATATATAGAGTATATAGAGTATATATAGAGTATATATAGAGTATATATAGAGTATATAGAGTATATATAGAGTATATATAGAGTATATATAGAGTATATAGAGTATATAGAGTATATATAGAGTATATATAGAGTATATATAGAGTATATATAGAGTATATATAGAGTATATAGAGTATATATAGAGTATATATAGAGTATATATAGAGTATATATAGAGTATATAGAGTATATATAGAGTATATATAGAGTATATATAGAGTATATATAGAGTATATATAGAGTATATATAGAGTATATATAGAGTATATATAGAGTATATAGAGTATATAGAGTATATAGAGTATATAGAGTATATATAGAGTATATATAGAGTATATATAGAGTATATATAGAGTATATATAGAGTATATATAGAGTATATAGAGTATATATAGAGTATATATAGAGTATATATAGAGTATAAAGAGTATATATAGAGTATATATAGAGTATATATAGAGTATATAGAGTATATAGAGTATATATAGAGTATATATAGAGTACATATAGAGTATATATAGAGTATATATAGAGTATATATAGAGTATATAGAGTATATATAGAGTATATATAGAGTATATATAGAGTATATATAGAGTATATATAGAGTATATATAGAGTATATAGAGTATATATAGAGTATATATAGAGTATATATAGAGTATATATAGAGTATATATAGAGTATATATAGAGTATATAGAGTATATATAGAGTATATATAGAGTATATATAGAGTATATAGAGAGTATATATAGAGTATATATAGAGTATATATAGAGTATATATAGCGTATATATAGAGTATATATAGAGTATATATAGAGTATATAGAGTATATATAGAGTATATATAGAGTATATATAGAGTATATATAGAGTATATATAGAGTATATATAGAGTATATATAGAGTATATATAGAGTATATATAGAGTATATATAGAGTATATATAGAGTGTATATATAGAGTATATATAGAGTATATATAGAGTATATATAGAGTATATATAGAGTATATATAGAGTATATATAGAGTATATATAGAGTATATAGAGTATATATAGAGTATATAGAGTATATGTGTTCAAAGTGTTTGTGTGTGTGTGTTTATTTATTTGTGTGTGTGTGTCAAATCAAATCAAATCAAATTTTATTTGTCACATACACATGGTTAGCAGATGTTAATGCGAGTGTAGCGAAATGCTTGTGCTTCTAGTTCCGACAATGCAGTAATAACAAGTAATCTAACTAACAATTCCAAAACTACTGTCTTGTACACAGTGTAAGGGGATAAAGAATATGTACATAAGGATATATGAATGAGTGATGGTACAGAGCAGCATAGGCAAGATACAGTAGATGGTATCGGGTACAGTATGTACAATGAGATGAGTATGTAAACAAAGTGGCATAGTATAGTATAAAGTGGCTAGTGATACATGTATTACATAAGGATACCGTCGATGATATAGAGTACAGTATATACGTATGCGTATGAGATGAATAATGTAGGGTAAGTAACATTTATATAAGGTAGCATTGTTTAAAGTGGCTAGTGATATATTTACATCATTTCCCATCAATTCCCATTATTAAAGTGGCTGGAGTTGAGTCAGTGTCAGTGTGTTGGCAGCAGCCACTCAGTGTTAGTGGTGGCTGTTTAACAGTCTGATGGCCTTGAGATAGAAGCTGTTTTTCAGTCTCTCGGTCCCAGCTTTGATGCACCTGTACTGACCTCGCCTTCTGGATGATAGCGGGGTGAACAGGCAGTGGCTCGGGTGGTTGATGTCCTTGATGATCTTTATGGCCTTCCTGTGACATCGGGTGGTGTAGGTGTCCTGGAGGGCAGGTAGTTTGCCCCCGGTGATGCGTTGTGCAGACCTCACTACCCTCTGGAGAGCCTTACGGTTGAGGGCGGTGCAGTTGCCATACCAGGCGGTGATACAGCCCGCCAGGATGCTCTCGATTGTGCATCTGTAGAAGTTTGTGAGTGCTTTTGGTGACAAGCCGAATTTCTTCAGCCTCCTGAGGTTGAAGAGGCGCTGCTGCGCCTTCTTCACGATGCTGTCTGTGTGAGTGGACCAATTCAGTTTGTCTGTGATGTGTATGCCGAGGAACTTAAAACTTGCTACCCTCTCCACTACTGTTCCATCGATGTGGATAGGGGGGTGTTCCCTCTGCTGTTTCCTGAAGTCCACAATCATCTCCTTAGTTTTGTTGACGTTGAGTGTGAGGTTGTTTTCCTGACACCACACTCCGAGGGCCCTCACCTCCTCCCTGTAGGCCGTCTCATCGTTGTTGGTAATCAAGCCTACCACTGTTGTGTCGTCCGCAAACTTGATGATTGAGTTGGAGGCGTGCGTGGCCACGCAGTCGTGGGTGAACAGGGAGTACAGGAGAGGGCTCAGAACGCAACCTTGTGGGGCCCCAGTGTTGAGGATCAGCGGGGAGGAGATGTTGTTGCCTACCCTCACCACCTGGGGGCGGCCCGTCAGGAAGTCCAGTACCCAGTTGCACAGGGCGGGGTCGAGACCCAGGGTCTCGAGCTTGATGACGAGCTTGGAGGGTACTATGGTGTTGAATGCCGAGCTGTAGTCGATGAACAGCATTCTCACATAGGTATTCCTCTTGTCCAGATGGGTTAGGGCAGTGTGCAGTGTGGTTGAGATTGCATCGTCTGTGGACCTATTTGGGCGGTAAGCAAATTGGAGTGGGTCTAGGGTGTCAGGTAGGGTGGAGGTGATATGGTCCTTGACTAGTCTCTCAAAGCACTTCATGATGACGGATGTGAGTGCTACGGGGCGGTAGTCATTTAGCTCAGTTACCTTAGCTTTCTTGGGAACAGGAACAATGGTGGCCCTCTTGAAGCATGTGGGAACAGCAGACTGGTATAGGGATTGATTGAATATGTCCGTAAACACACCGGCCAGCTGGTCTGCGCATGCTCTGAGGGCGCGGCTGGGGATGCCATCTGGGCCTGCAGCCTTGCGAGGGTTAACACGTTTAAATGTCTTACTCACCTCGGCTGCAGTGAAGGAGAGACCGCATGTTTTCGTTGCAGGCCGTGTCAGTGGCACTGTATTGTCCTCAAAGCGGGCAAAAAAGTTATTTAGTCTGCCTGGGAGCAAGACATCCTGGTCCGTGACTGGGCTGGGTTTCTTCCTGTAGTCCGTGATTGACTGTAGACCCTGCCACATGCCTCTTGTGTCTGAGCCGTTGAATTGAGATTCTACTTTGTCTCTGTACTGGCGCTTAGCTTGTTTGATAGCCTTGCGGAGGGAATAGCTGCACTGTTTGTATTCGGTCATGTTACCAGACACCTTGCCCTGATTAAAAGCAGTGGTTCGCGCTTTCAGTTTCACACGAATGCTGCCATCAATCCACGGTTTCTGGTTAGGGAATGTTTTAATCGTTGCTAAGGGAACGACATCTTCAACGCACGTTCTAATGAACTCGCACACCGAATCAGCGTATTCGTCAATGTTGTTATCTGACGCAATACGAAACATCTCCCAGTCCACGTGATGGAAGCAGTCTTGGAGTGTGGAGTCAGCTTGGTCGGACCAGCGTTGGACAGACCTCAGCGTGGGAGCCTCTTGTTTTAGTTTCTGTCTGTAGGCAGGGATCAACAAAATGGAGTCGTGGTCAGCTTTTCCGAAAGGGGGGCGGGGCAGGGCCTTATATGCGTCGCGGAAGTTAGAGTAACAATGGTCCAAGGTCTTTCCTCCCCTGGTTGCGCAATCGATATGCTGATAAAATTTGGGGAGTCTTGTTTTCAGATTAGCCTTGTTAAAATCCCCAGCTACAATGAATGCAGCCTCCGGATAAATTGTTTCCAGTTTGCAGAGAGTTAAATAAAGTTCGTTCAGAGCCATCGATGTGTCTGCTTGGGGGGGGATATATACGGCTGTGATTATAATTGAAGAGAATTCTCTTGGTATATAATGCGGTCTACATTTGATTGTGAGGAATTCTAAATCAGGTGAACAGAAGGATTTGAGTTCCTGTATGTTTCTTTCATCGCACCATGTCACGTTAGTCATAAGGCATACGCCCCCGCCCCTCTTTTTACCAGAAAGATGTTTTTTCCTGTCTGCGCGATGCGTGGAGAAACCTGTTGGCTGCACCGCTTCGGATTGCGTCTCTCCAGTAAGCCACGTTTCCGTGAAGCAAAGAACGTTACAGTCTCTGATGTCCCTCTGGAATGCTACCCTTGCTCGGATTTCATCAACCTTGTTGTCAAGAGACTGGACATTGGCAAGAAGAATGCTAGGGAGTGGTGCGCGCTGTGCCCGTCTCCGGAGTCTGACCAGAAGACCGCCTCGTTTCCCTCTCTTTCGGAGTCGTTTTTTTGGGTCGCTGCATAGGATCCACTCCGTTGTCCTGTTTGTAAGGCAGAACACAGGATCCGCGTCGCGAAAAACATATTCTTGGTCGTACTGATGGTGAGTTGATGCTGATCTTATATTCAGTAGTTCTTCTCGACTGTATGTAATGAAACCTAAGATGACCTGGGGTACTAATGTAAGAAATAACACGTAAAAAAACAAAAAACTGCATAGTTTCCTAGGAACGCGAAGCGAGGCGGCCATCTCTGTCGGCGCCGGAAGTGTGTGTGTGTGTGTGTGTGTGTGTGTGTGTGTGTATGTGTGTGTGTGTGTGTGTGTAGAATTGCATCAGGCTCAGTTGATGAGGCCCTCTGGGCACACACTGGTTGAATCAACGTTGTTTCCACGTCGATTCAATGAGATTACGTTGAACCAACGTGGAATGTACATTGAATTGTCATCTGTGCCCAGTGGAGGGAAACATTTGGAAAAGAGAATAATATATTTATTTATATTTATATAAAGACACTACCATTCAAAAGTGGTCGCTTAGAAATGGCCTTGTTTTTGAAACATAGCGTAAACATTGTTAATGTTGTAAATGACTGTTGTAGCTGGAAACGGCAGATTTTTAATGGAATATCTACATAGGAATACAGAGGCCCATTATCAGCAACCATCACTCCTGTGCTCCAATGCCACGTTGTGTTAGCTAATCCAAGTTTATCATTTTAAAAGCCTAATTGATCATTAGAAAACCCTTTTGCAATTATGTTAGCACAGCTGAAAACTGTTGTACTGATTTAAAAAGCAAGAAGTGGCCTTCTTTAGACTGGTTGCGTATCTGGAGCATCAGCATTTGTGGGTTTGATTACAGGCTCAAAATAGCCAGAAACAAAAAACTTTCTTCTGAAACTTGTCAGTCTATTCTTGTTCTGAGAAATTAAGGCTATTCAGTGTGGGAAATTGCCAAGAAACTGAAGATCTCATAAAACACTGTGTTCTACTCCCATAACAGAACAGCGCAAACTGGCGCTAACCAGAATATAAAGAGGAATGGGAGGCCGCGGTGCACAACTGAGCAAAAGGACAAGTAAATTAGAGTGTCTTTGTGCCCCCGGGGCCTCCCACTCCTCTTTCAAACAATCCCATTTTTGATAAACTCCTATATCTATTGGGTGAAATAGCACAGCGTGACATCTCAGCAGCAATATTTGTGACCTGTTGCCTCAAGAAAAGAGCAACCAGTGAAGAACAAACGCCATTGTAAATACTACCCATATTTATGTTTATTTATTTTCCCTTTTTAACTTGAACTATTTGCACATCATATGACATTTGAAATGTCTTTATTCTTTTGGAACTTTTATAAGTGTTATGTTTACTGTAATTTTTATTACATTTTATTGGTTATTTCACTTTTGTTTATTATCTATTTCACTTGCTTTGGCAATGTAAACATATGTTTCCCAATAAACCAATATAGACCAATAACTCCAATAAAGACCCTTAAATGGAATATAGAGAGAGAGAGAGAGAGAGAGAGAGAGAGAGAGAGAGAGAAAGAGAGAGAGAGAGAGGGAGAGGGAGAGGGAGAGATGTAGACAGAGTGACGAGGGGAATATGGATTTGCAGTCTCGTAAGAGGCTCTCTGTATCAATTCCCCTAGGGATGATGAGAAGACTGGCAGCCCTCTCCCTCTCTCTACCCCTCTCCGCCCCCTCTCTTTTTCTCCCTAACCCTTATCCTCTACTAAAATGCTGTGTCCCTGTCATCCTACTTTATCTCTCTCTCCTCTTCCTCATTTTCCCCTCCCAGACCTGTCTCAGTCCCCTGTCCTCTATCTCTCTCCTCTTCCTCCCCTTCCCCCCTCCCAGACCTGTCTCAGTCCCCTGCCCTCTCTCTTTCTCCTCTTCCTCCCCTTCCCCCCTCCCAGACCTGTCTCAGTCCCCTGCCCTCTCTCTCTCTCTTCTTCCTCCCCTTCCCCCCTCCCAGACCTGTCTCTGTCCCCTGTCCTATCTCGCTCTCTCTCCTCTTCCTCCCCCGTCCCAGATCTGTCTCAGTCCCCTGCCCTCTATCTCTCTCCTCTTCCTCCATTTCCCACACCCAGACCTGTCTCAGTCCCCTGAGAGAGAGAGTGCGAGAGAGAGAGAGAGAGAGAGAGTGCGAGAGAGATAGAGAGGAAGAGAGAGAGAGAGAGAGAGAGAGAGAGAGAGAGATAGAGAGAGAGCGAGAGAGAGAGAGAGAGAGGGGAAGAGAGAGAGAGGGGAAGAGAGAGAGAGAGGTTGGAGGAGGGGGGAAAGGGTAAGAGAGGTAGAGATTGATAGAAGTAGAGAGGAAATGTCGAGGAGGGGAAATACCCTGCTGAGCATTGAAGTTGAGAGAACGTGTTGTTTTAAACCTGCTACAAAAATATATGCCCTCAATTTCTTTAAGATTGTATGCAGAGAAAATACAATGTGTGTCTGTGTGTGTGCGTGCACGTGTGTGCATTTGTATCCAATGTGAAATGGCTAGCTAGTTAGCAGTGCAAACTAGTCTCCTTCACTCATGCTGACAAACATATCCTCGTAAAACTGACTATCCTACTGAGCCTTGACTTGGCGATGTAATTTACAAAATAGCCTCCAACACTCTACTCAGCAAACTGGATGTAGTCCATCACATTGCCATCCATTTTGTCACCATGGCCCCATATACTACCCACCACTGCGACCTGTATGCACTCATTGGCTGGCCCTCGCTTCATATTCGTCGCCAAACCCACTGGCTCCAGGTCATCTATAAGTCTTTGCTAGGTAAAGCCCCGCCTTATCTCTGCTCACTGGTCACCATAGCAACACCCACCCATGCACGCGCTCCAGCAGGTTTATTTCACTGGTCATCCCCAAAGGCAACACTTCCTTTTGGTCGCCTTTCCTTCCAGTTCTCTGCTGCCAATGACTGAAACAAATCGCAAAAATCACTGAAGCTGGAGACTCATATCTCCCTCTCTAACTTTAAGCATCAGCTGTCAGAGCAGCTTACCGATCACTGTACCTGTACACAGCCAATCTGTAAATAGCACACCCAACTACCTCATCCCCATATTGTTTCTTATCCTCTTGCTCTTTTGCACCCCAGTATCTCTACTTGCACATCATCATCTGCACATCTATTACTGTGTTAATGCTACGGTCGTTGTTAAATGAAGACCAAGGTGCAGATTGGGAGGCGTTCATTTTCTTTTCATTTCATTTCAACGAACGTAAAGCTAGGAGTGCAACACATGCAACACACAAAGACAAGATCCCACAACTGAAGGTGGGAAAAAGGGCTGCCTGAGTATGATCCCCAATCAGAGACAATGATAAACAGCTGCCTATGATTGGGTACCATACTCGGCCAACAAAGAAATATAAACCTAGATTTCCCACCCTAGTCACACCCTGACCTACCAAATAGAGAATTTAAAGGATCTCGGAGGTCAGGGCGTGACAGGTAAATTGCAATTATTTCGCCTCTATGGACGATTATTGCCTCTCACCTCTTCTACGTTTGCACACACTGTACATTTATTTTCCGTTGTGTTATTGACTGTACGTTTGTTTATGTGTTGTGTATTTTGTGTCGCACTGTTTTGCTTTATCTTGGCCAGGTCGCAGTTGTAATTGAGAACTTGTTCTCAACTGGCCTACCTGGTTAAATAAAGGTGTTCTCAACTAGCCTACCTGGTTAAATAAAGGTGTTCTCAACCGGCCTACCTGGTTAAATAAAGGTGAAATAAATCAAATATAAAGGCCGCTAGTAGTGTTCAATCATTGGTCTCTCTGAGACCTTGAAGCAGTTGTTTCCGTTGCGGCTTTGGTGGAGTGTTAGGTAATGATGCTTCATGGGTGACAGTTGTCAATGTGTTCAAAGGTTCCCATGTTGAAAGGTTCCCAGGTTCCGAGGATCAAAAGTTCTCATGTTCCCAGGTTTAAAGGATCCCAGGTTCCCAGGTTTCCAGGTACCCAGGTTCCCAGGTTCAAAGGTGCCAAGGTTCCCAGGTTAAGGCAAGGAGAGGGACGTGATTGTTTGTGTGTATGTGTGTTCTGAGAGTGTGGGAGACCCCATCATGCCCTTGGCAGCCTGGAGGCAAGAGCAGAAAGTCTCAGCTGAACCAGTCAGAGCTCGAAGACATGTCTGTGAGTGCAGCCTACCCTTTGAAAACAACAAAACAAATTTATGAAATCTCTGTTTCTCTCTCTCTCTGTTTCCCCCTCTCTCTGTTTCTCTCTCTGTCTCTCTCTCTCTCTCTCTCTGTCTGTCTCTCTCTGTTTCTCTCTCTCTGTCTTTCTCTGTCTCTCTCTCTCTCTGTCTCTCTCTGTCTCTATCTCTGTCTTTCTCTGTCTCTCTGTCTCTCTCTCTCTCTGTTTTTCTCTCTGTCTCTCTGTCTCTCTCTGTCTCTCTCTCGCTCTCTGTTTTTCTCTCTCTCTCTCCCTCTCTCTCTCTCTCTCTGTCTAGCTTTCTCTCTGGCATTGTTCTCTCTCTCGCTCTCTCGCTGTCTCTGTTTCTGTCCTTGAAAAATGAAATGTCTCTATAGTTTAGACAATGAACCCTTACAATCTTAGTTAGTTAATGCATGTACTTGATGAAAGATTTCACATGTTTTAGAAGTAAACTCTGAAATATAAAAGTATGAGTACGTGGATTGATTGAACTCCCAGAAGTATGGAGCTATGGAGTCAAAGAGAAGAGTAGTTTGGACAAGCTGGAAGAGACAGAGGGAGTACTTGGCAGACAAAAGCAGGAACTTTCTATGACTCCAGGCACTACCCAGGAGTCAGTGGGAGTCAGGAGTACCCCTGAGGGGACGTTTTCATTCGCTGTGGGCGAAGTGAGGGGCTGGCCCAGAGTGGGCTAGGGTCAGCATTCTACTGCACGATTGGCCGAGAGCTCTGACATTCTGTGATGAGTCAGTGTTCCCCACGGCTATGGCGTGCCTCGTATTCTGGGATGACGGAAGCGGTCATGTATGTGTCTGTGTGAGATTGGGAGAGAGAGAGAGAGAAAGAGAGAGAGAGAGAGAGAGTGAGAGAGAGAGAGAGAGAGAGAGAGAGAGAGAGAGAGAGATGTAAAGGTTAGAAAGTAGAGGGAGTACATTTTCTGATGTGGTTTCCCATCCTGTGTTCTTTGCAGGGTTGGGGAGTATCGGATACCATGTAAAAAAAAATGGTAACTGTAATCCGTCAAGTTACCAGCAAAAATATTTTAATCAGATTACAGATACTTTCCAAAAACTAGATGATTACTTTGAGGATTACTTTAAAATTCAGAAAGGATGTTTCCGAAAAAAAAAAGATTTGACACTTGTCTGACATTCAAATCGGCATTGTAAAAAGGTTCAAGTTTAAGTTTGTGGGGACTTCAAGACTGTTGGAAAAGCATTCCAGGTGAAGCTGTTTCAGAGAATGCCAAGAGTGTGCAAAGCTGTCATCAATCAAAGGTTGGCTACTTTGAAGAATCTAAAGTATAAAATATATTTTGATTTGTTTAACACTTTTTTTGGTTACTACATGATTCCTACATGATATGTAGTATTTCATAGTTTCGATGTCTTCACTATTATTCTACTGTAGAAAATAGTAAAAATAAAGTAAAACCCTTGAATGAGGAGTAGGTGTGTCCAAACTGTTGACTGGTTCTGTATATAGCAATTTATTCTTGAAGAATGTAATTTATAAATGCCTCATGAGCTTAGTTCCACTGTCACAATAAAGAAGATTGTCTTCCTCCTATGTTTGAAAACATTGTAAATATAAACCAACACTATAGAATCGTAACATTGTGAAGACAATACTTTTTATATAAATGATGGTCAGTCCTTGAATCTATAGCTCTGTCTATTACTCTTAGAGAGGTTACATTGCTCAAGGCCCATCCCTCTGCTTTTTACAAAAATACAGGCAGGGAGACAGTTTTGTTATTGTTTCATCTGTGGAATTGGCCTTTAACCTCTCTGGGATATTCGGGATGAAGCGTCCCACCTCAACCACAGCCAGTGAAAGTGCATGGCGCCAAATTCAAAACAACAGAAATCCCATAATTAACATTCCTCAAACATAAAAGTATTTCACACCATTTTAAAGATAAACTTGTTGTAAATCCAGCCACAATGTCCGATTTCAAAAAGGCTTTACGACAAAAGTACACCAAACGATTATGTTAGGTCAGTACTTAGTCACAGAAAAACACAGCCATTTTTCCAGCCAAAGAGAGGAGTCACAAAAAGCAGAAATAGAGATAAAATGAATCACTAACCTTTGATGATCTTCATCAGATGACACTCATAGGACTTCATCTTACACAATACATGTATGTTTTGTTCGATAAAGTTCATATTTATATCCAAAAATCTCAGTTTACATTGGTGCGTTATGTTCAGTAGTTCCAAAACATCCGGTGATCAATTTACAGATATACTCTTAATAAACATTGCTAACAGATACAAGTGTTGTGAATGGAATTTTAGAACCACTTCTCCTTAATGCAACCGCTGTGTCAGATTTCAAAAAAGCTTTACCGGAAAAGCACACCATGCAATAATCTGAGTACAGCGCTCAGACAACAAAACGAGCCATACAGATATCTGCCATGTTGTGGTGTCAACAAAGTCAGAAATAGCATTATAAATATTCACTTACCTTTGATGATCTTCATCAGAATGCACTCCCAGGAATCCCAGTTCCACAACAAATGTTTGATTTGTTCGATAAAGTCCATAATTTATGTCAAAATACCTCTTTTTTGTTCGCGCGTTTAGCCCAGTAATCCAAATGAATGAGGCGCGAGCAGACAAAAAGTCAAAAAGTTCCGTTACAGTCCGTAGAAACATGTCAAACGATGAATAGAATCAATCTTTAGGATGTTTTATCATAAATCTTCAATAATAGTAGCAGGCAGTTTACTCTGGGCACGTTATTCATCCAAGCTACTCAATACTCTCCCCCAGCCATAAGAGGTTAAACAGCTGCATATTATCAAGATATCAAAGTGTAGGGAACAAACATGTAAACAATAGGCCTATTACAAATACAAAATATGGAGTTTGTTTGTCACATGTCAATGTAGTACTTCTCAGTAGTGCTCAAAGCATCCGATTCCATGAGCACAGCATTTATTTTTCAACTTGAATCAATGAGCCCAATCATTCCTCCATGACAAAAAAACCCACAAACAACAGAGTAGAGCTGGCTAATAAGTCCTTAGTTTTGGGGGTCATGGTCAGGTAAAACAATTTGGCTAATCTATACTTCCATATTTCCAAGTCCTGTTCTTGAAGATCAAAGGGGTAAAACGTTTATTGGAATTTCCTTTTTTAGCCCTTTTCTCCCTCATTTTGTGTACAATTGAAGTTGCGGTCTTGTCTCATCGCTGCAACTAACGTACGGACTCGGGTTAGGCGAATGTCGAGAGAGGTGCGTCCTCCGAAACACAACCCAACCGAGCAGCACTGCTCCTTGACATAATACCCACTTAATCCGGAAGCCAGGCGCACCGATGTGTCGGAGGAAACACTGTACACCTGGCAACCGTGTCAGCGTGCACTGCTCCCGGCCCACCACAGGAGTCGCTAGTGCACGATAGGACAACGAGACATCCCTGCCGACCAAACCCTCCCCTCACCCGGACGACGCTGGGCCAATTGTGCGCCGCCCCATTGATCTCCCGGTAGCGGTCGGCTGCGACAGAGCCTGGACTCAAACCCAGAATCTCTAGTTACACAGATAGCACTGCAAGGCAGTGCGCCACTCGGGAGGCTCATGACTGGAATTCTGAAAGACTTTGGTATTTAATGTAAAGATATAATGTAATCATATTATTATATGTAGTAGAAAACAATGGGTTAGAAGAAGCCTACATAAACAACGCATCAAGTAAAATTGAACATCCCATATGTGGCCAGCTATGTAAACTAACATGGTATTTTCCTGCAATAGATCTTCTTCTAATGCCTCTTAAGGGGAAAGTAATCTAAGAGTAACAGAATGTAATCCGATTACATTACTGAGTTTAGGTAAACCAAAAGTTACATGACCGATTACAATTTTGGACAGGTAACTAGTTACTGTAACATATTACATTCAGAAAGTTACCTACGCAACCCTGGTTCGTTGTATGTTCTTAATTATAAACTGTGTGGTTCCAGACCTGAATTTTGATTGGCTGACAGCCGTGGAATGTCAGACCGTATACCACACCACCTTGTGCGTTGTTGATTAATTAGAAGGTACGGTCAATGGATGGATTCCTTTATATGGTAAAGGCTAAGTGAAAGTATCTTATGCTGGTAGAACACACTGCCCATGTGAATATGCCAATATGTATTATCAAAGACTGTTACTTGTGCAAGCCAGACAGAGAGACAGAAAGCATGGGAGGGGGGAAGAGATAGAGACTGAGAGAGAAGGGGTGGGGGAAGAGAGAGAGACTGAGAGAAGGGGAGGGGGGAAGAGAGAGAGACTGAGAGAAGGGGAGGGGGGAAGAGAGAGAGAGACAGAGAGAAGTGTTAGGGGGAAGAGAGAGAGACTGAGTGAAGGGGAGGGGGGAAGAGAGAGAGAGACAGAGAGAAGTGTTAGGGGGAAGAGAGAGAGACTGAGTGAAGGGGAGGGGGGAAGAGAGGGAGACTGAGTGAAGGGGAGGGGGGAAGAGAGAGAGAGACAGAGTGAAGGGGAGGGGGGAAGAGAGAGAGAGACAGAGTGAAGGGGAGGGGGGAAGAGAGAGAGACTGAGTGAAGGGGGGGGGAAGAGAGAGAGAGACTGAGTGAAGGGGAGGGGGGGAGAGAGAGACTGGGTGAAGGGATGGGGGAAGAGAGAGAGAGACAGAGAGAAGTGTTAGGGGGAAGAGAGAGAGAGACTGAGTGAAGGGGAGGGGGGAAGACAGAGAGAGACAGAGAGAAGTGTTAGGGGGAAGAGAGAGAGAGACTGAGTGAAGGGGAGGGGGGAGGAGAGAGAGACTGGGTGAAGGGGTGGGGGAAGAGAGAGAGAAAAAGAGAATTGGTGAGGGGAAGAGAGAGAGAAAGAGAGAGAGAGACGGGGTGGGGGGAAGAGAGAGACAGAGAGAGAAGGGGTGGGGGGAAGAGAGAGACAGAGACAGAAAGAGAAGGCTTGGGGGAAGAGAGAGACAGAGACAGAGAGAGAAGAATTGGGGGAAGAGAGAGAGAAAGAGAGAATTGGTGGGGGGAAGAGATAGAGAGAGAGAGAGAGAGAGAGAAGGGGTGGGGGAAAGAGAGAGACAGAGAGAGAAGGAGTGGGGGGAAGAGAGAGACAGAGCCAGAGAGAGAAGGCTTGGGGGAAGAGAGAGAGAAAGAGAGAAGGGGTGGGGGAAGAGAGCGAGAGAGAGAGAATTGGTGGGGGGAAGAGAGAGAGAGAGAGAGAAGGGGTGGGGGAAGAGAGACAGAGAGAGAAGGAGTGGGGGGAAGAGAGAGACAGAGAGAGAAGGGGTGGGGGAAAGAGAGAGACAGAGAGAGAAGGGGTGGGGAGAAGAGAGAGACAGAGACAGAGAGAGAGGGCTTGGGGGAAGAGAGAGAGAAAGAGAGAAGGGGTGGGGGAAGAGAGAGAGAGACAGAGAGAATTGGTGGGGGAAGAGAGAGAGAGAGAGAGAGAGAGAGAAGGGGTGGGGAAGAGCGACAGAGAGAGAAGGGGTGGGGGGAAGAGAGAGACAGAGAGAGAAGGGGTGGGGGGAAGAGAGAGACAGAGAGTGAAGGGGGGGGAGACAGAGAGACAGAGTGAAGGGGGGGGAGAGAGAGAGAGAGACAGCGTGAAGGGGGGGGGGAGAGAGACAGCGTGAAGGGGGGGGGGGGGGGGGGGGGAGAGACAGAGTGAAAGGGTGGGGGAAGAGAAACAGAGAGAGAGAGACACAAGCAACAAACCAGTAGTTTATGTAAAGAGACAGACATAAAAATCATCCTGAAGTATTGCATGATCTCAGCCAGCGCATCTCTGATTAATATTCAGAAAATGTTCATCCCATCTTTACAGGTCAGATGGTGCTCCTCCGCACAGAGGAGGTGGATGCTGTGTTAGTCTGACTGAGCAATCAGGACCTCACGCTGAATTAATGCTGTTGCACACATATCCTCCACTCCTCCGTCCTCGCATCAACTTGAACATCTGAGCAACAAACTTTTGACTTTAAAAAGACAAAACAAACAAAACATATTCAGTGGTGCGTCAGTGCATCACTACATCACTACATCAGTACATCAATACATCAGTACATCAGTACATCAATACATCACTACATCAATACATCACTACATCACTACATCAGTATATCACTACATCAATACATCACTACATCACTACATCACTACATCAGTACATCAATACATCACTACATCAATACATCACTACATCACTACATCACTACATCAGTACATCACTACATCAGTACATCACTACATCACTACATCAATACATCAATACATCACTACATCAATACATCAGTACATCACTACATCAGTACATCAATACATCACTACATCACTACATCAATACATCAGTACATCACTACATCAGTACATCAATACATCACTACATCAATACATCACTACATCACTACATCACTACATCACTACATCATTACATCACTACATCACTACATCACTACATCAGTACATCAC
>NC_143045.1:36460000-36467500 GCF_057628025.1 Oncorhynchus mykiss
TTTCTGACTCAGACAGAGGGAGGGAGGACTCCCTGGGGGTTATAGATGTGATGTGAGAGTGATGCTTGTTTCTGACTCAGACAGAGGGAGGGAGGACTCCCTGGGGGATATAGATGTGATGTGAGAGTGATGTTTGTTTCTGACTCAGACAGAGGGAGGGAGGATTCCCTGGGGGTTATAGATGTGATGTTTGTTTCTGACTCAGACAGAGGATGGAGGACTCTCTGGGGGTTATAAATGTGTTGTGAGAGTGTTGTTTGTTTCTGACTCAGACAGAGGGAGGGAGGACTCCCTGAGGGTTATAGATGTGATGTGAAAGTGTTGCAGAGGGAGGGAGGAATCCCTCGGGATATAGATGTGCTGTGACAGTGTTGTTTGTTTCTGACTCAGACAGAGGGAGGGAGGACTCCCTGCGAGTTATAGATGTTATGTGAGAGTGTTGTTTGTTTCTGACTCAGACAGCGGGAGGGAGGACTCCTTGGGGGTTATAGATGTGATGTTTGTTTCTGACTCAGACAGAGGGAGGGGGGACTCCCTGGAGTCATGGATATGATGTGAGTGTTGTTTGTTTCTGACTCAGACAGAGGGAGGGAGGACTCCCTGGGGGTTATAGATGTGCTGTGAGAGTGTTGTTTGTTTCTGACTCAGACATAGGGAGGGAGGACTCCCTGGGGGTTATAGATGTTATGTGAGAGTGTTGTTTGTTTCTGTTTCTGACTCACACAAAGGGAGGGAGGACTCACTGGGATTATAGATGTGATGTGAGAGAGTTGTTTGTTTCTGTTTCTGATTCCGACAGAGCGAGGCAGGGAGGACTCCCTGGGATTATAGATGTGCTGTGAGAGTGTTGTTTGTTTCTGTTTCTGACTCAGACAGAGGGAGGGAGGACTCCCTGGGGGTTATAAATGTAATGTGAGAGTGTTGTTTGTTTCTGACTCAGACAGAGGGAGGGAGGACTCCCTGGGGGTTCTAGATGTGCTGTGAGAGTGTTGTTTGTTTCTGACTCAGACAGAGGGAGGGAGGACTCCGTGGAGGTTATAGAGGTGATGTGAGAGTGTTGTATGTTTCTGTTTCTGGCTCAGACAGAGGGAGGGAGGACTCCCTGGAGGTTATAGATGTGATGTCAGAGTGTTGTTAGTTTTTGACTCAGACAGAGGGAGGGAGGACTCCCTGGGGGTTCTAGATGTGCTGTGAGAGTGTTGTTTGTTTCTGACTCAGACAGAGGGAGGGAGGACTCCCTGGAGGTTATAGAGGTGATGTGAGAGTGCTGTTTGTTTCTGACTCAGACAGAGGGAGGGAGGACTCCCTGGGGGTTGTAGATGTGTTGTTTGTTTCTGGCTCAGACAGAGGGAGGGAGGACTCCCTGGGGGTTATAGGTGATGTGAGATTGTTGATTTTTTCTGACTCAGACAGAGGGAGGGAGGACTCCCTGGGGGTTATAGATGTGCTGTGAGAGTGTTGTTTGTTTCTGACTCAGACAGAGGGAGGGAGGACTCCCTGGAGGTTATAGAGGTGATGTGAGAGTGCTGTTTGTTTCTGACTCAGACAGAGGGAGGGAGCACTCCCTGGGGGTTATAGATGCGATGTTTATTTCTGACTCAGACAGAGGGAGGGAGGACTCCCTGGGGGTTATAGATGTGTTGTTTGTTTCTGGCTCAGACAGAGGGAGGGAGGACTCCCTGGGGGTTATAGGTGATGTGAGAGTGTTGTTTTTTTCTGACTCAGACAGAGGGAGGGAGGTCTCCCTGGGGGTTATAGATGATGTGAGAGTGTTGTTTGTTTCTGACTCAGACAGAGGGAGGGAGGACTCCCTGGGGGTTATAGATGTGCTGTGAGAGTGTTGTTTGTTTCTGACTCAGAAAGAGGGAGGGAGGACTCCCTGGGGGTTATAGATGTGATGTGATAGTGTTGTGACTTTAGGTGTTGTTTTTGGGCTTGAAGCAAACCTGGTATCAGAGAGAAAGAGAGGAAGTTTGTGTCTTTAGTTGTGTTCTTATTTCAGAGGGAGACAGTGGAGCTGTAATTGATGTAATTATCATCATTATTCAGACAAACGATACACTCCGACTTGAGAACACTGATCCAAACCCCATGGCAACACCCAGCTTATTGGGCCAAACACCATGGCAACACCCGGAGCACTGAACCAAACACCATGGCAACACCCGGAGCAGTGGGCCAAACACCATGGCAACACCCAGGGTACTGGGCCAAACACCATGGCAACACCCGGAGCACTGAACCAAACACCATGGCAACACCCGGAGCACTGAACCAAACACCATGGCAACACCCGGAGCAGTGGGACAAACACCATGACAACACCCAGGGTACTGGGCCAAACACCATGGCAACACCCGGAGCATTGAACCAAACACCATGGCAACACCCAGGGTACTGGGCCAAACACCATGGCAGCACCCGGAGCACTGAACCAAACACCATGGCAACACCCAGGGTACTGGGCCAAACACCATGGCAGCACCCGGAGCACTGAACCAAACACCATGGCAACACCCGGAGCACTGAACCAAACACCATGGCAACACCCAGGGTATTTGGGCCAAACACCATGGCAGCACCCGGAGCACTGAACCAAACACCATGGCAACACCCGGAGCACTGAACCAAACACCATGGCAACACCCGGAGCACTGAACCAAACACCATGGCAACACCCAGAGCACTGAACCAAACACCATGGCAACACCCGGAGCAGTGGGCCAAACACCATGGCAACACAAGGCGCACTGTGCCAAACACCATGGCAACACCCAGAGCGGTGGGCCAAACACCATGGCAACACCTGGAATACCGATGAAGAGAAGGAGAGTTGGAGAGATGAGGATAACATACACACACACACTAATAAACGCACCCACTCGCTCATGGACGCACATACACAAACAGTCCCTGTGTTCTGCTTCCGGGGGCTCGCAGATCCTTTTCAGAGCAGAAGTGAGAATGAATAATAGAAAAGGTATCAAACAAAAGTCTCACGTAACTGTCATCTCCACAATATGTACTGTTACCCCTAGACCAAACCAAGGCTGACTGTCATCTCCACAACATGTACTGTTACCCCTAGACCAAACCAAGGCTGACTGTCATCTCCACAATATGTACTGTTACCCCTAGACCAAACCAAGGCTGACTGTCATCTCCACAACATGTACTGTTACCCCTAGACCAAACCAAGGCTGACTGTCATCTCCACAATATGTACTGTTACCCCTAGACCAAACCAAGGCTGACTGTCATCTCCACAACATGTACTGTTACCCCTAGACCAAACCAAGGCTGACTGTCATCTCCACAACATGTACTGTTACCCCTAGACCAAACCAAGGCTGACTGTCATCTCCACAACATGTACTGTTACCCCTAGACCAAACCAAGGCTGACTGTCATCTCCACAACATGTACTGTTACCCCTAGACCAAACCAAGGCTGACTGTCATCTCCACAACATGTACTGTTACCCCTAGACCAAACCAAGGCTGACTGTCATCTCCACAATATGTACTGTTACCCCTAGACCAAACCAAGGCTGACTGTCATCTCCACAACATGTACTGTTACCCCTAGACCAAACCAAGGCTGACTGTCATCTCCACAATATATACTGTTACCCCTAGACCAAACCAAGGCTGACTGTCATCTCCACAACATGTACTGTTACCCCTAGACCAAACCAAGGCTGACTGTCATCTCCACAATATGTACTGTTACCCCTAGACCAAACCAAGGCTGACTGTCATCTCCACAACATGTACTGTTACCCCTAGACCAAACCAAGGCTGACTGTCATCTCCACAATATGTACTGTTACCCCTAGACCAAACCAAGGCTGACTGTCATCTCCACAACATGTACTGTTACCCCTAGACCAAACCAAGGCTGACTGTCATCTCCACAATATGTACTGTTACCCCTAGACCAAACCAAGGCTGACTGTCATCTCCACAACATGTACTGTTACCCCTAGACCAAACCAAGGCTGACTGTCATCTCCACAATATGTACTGTTACCCCTAGACCAAACTAAGGCTGACTGTCATCTCCACAATATGTACTGTTACCCCTAGACCAAACCAAGGCTGACTGTCATCTCCACAATATGTACTGTTACCCCTAGACCAAACCAAGGCTGACTGTCATCTCCACAACATGTACTGTTACCCCTAGACCAAACCAAGGCTGACTGTCATCTCCACAACATGTACTGTTACCCCTAGACCAAACCAAGGCTGACTGTCATCTCCACAACATGTACTGTTACCCCTAGACCAAACCAAGGCTGACTGTCATCTCCACAACATGTACTGTTACCCCTAGACCAAACCAAGGCTGACTGTCATCTCCACAACATGTACTGTTACCCCTAGACCAAACCAAGGCTGACTGTCATCTCCACAACATGTACTGTTACCCCTAGACCAAACCAAGGCTGACTGTCATCTCCACAACATGTACTGTTAACACCAGACCAAACCAAGGCTGACTGTCATCTCCACAACATGTACTGTTAACACCAGACCAAACAAAGGCTGACTGTCATCTCCACAATATGTACTGTTACCCCTAGACCAAACCAAGGCTGACTGTCATCTCCACAATATGTACTGTTACCCCTAGAACAAACCAAGGCTGACTGTCATCTCCACAATATGTACTGTTACCCCTAGACCAAACCAAGGCTGACTGTCATCTCCACAACATGTACTGTTACCCATAGACCAAACCAAGGCTGACTGTCATCTCCACAACATGTACTGTTAACACCAGACCAAACCAAGGCTGACTGTCATCTCCACAACATGTACTGTTAACACCAGACCAAACCAAGGCTGACTGTCATCTCCACAATATGTACTGTTACCACCAGACCAAACCAAGGCTGACTGTCATCTCCACAACATATACTGTTACCCCTAGACCAAACCAAGGCTGACTGTCATCTCCACAACATGTACTGTTACCCCTAGACCAAACCAAGGCTGACTGTCATCTCCACAACATGTACTGTTACCCCTAGACCAAACCAAGGCTGACTGTCATCTCCACAACATGTACTGTTACCCCTAGACCAAACCAAGGCTGACTGTCATCTCCACAACATGTACTGTTACCCCTAGACCAAACCAAGGCTGACTGTCATCTCCACAACATGTACTGTTACCCCTAGACCAAACCAAGGCTGACTGTCATCTCCACAACATGTACTGTTAACACCAGACCAAACCAAGGCTGACTGTCATCTCCACAACATGTACTGTTACCCCTAGACCAAACCAAGGCTGACTGTCATCTCCACAACATGTACTGTTACCCCTAGACCAAAATGAGGCTGACTGTCATCTCCACAACATGTACTGTTACCCCTAGACCAAACCAAGGCTGACTGTCATCTCCACAACATGTACTGTTACCCCTAGACCAAACCAAGGCTGACTGTCATCTCCACAACATGTACTGTTACCCCTAGACCAAACCAAGGCTGACTGTCATCTCCACAACATGTTCTGTTAACACCAGACCAAACCAAGGCTGACTGTCATCTCCACAACATGTACTGTTAACACCAGACCAAACCAAGGCTGACTGTCATCTCCACAATATGTACTGTTACCCCTAGACCAAACCAAGGCTGACTGTCATCTCCACAATATGTACTGTTACCCCTAGACCAAACCAAGGCTGACTGTCATCTCCACAATATGTACTGTTACCCCTAGACCAAACCAAGGCTGACTGTCATCTCCACAACATGTACTGTTACCCCTAGACCAAACCAAGGCTGACTGTCATCTCCACAACATGTACTGTTAACACCAGACCAAACCAAGGCTGACTGTCATCTCCACAACATGTACTGTTAACACCAGACCAAACCAAGGCTGACTGTCATCTCCACAATATGTACTGTTACCCCTAGACCAAACCAAGGCTGACTGTCATCTCCACAATATGTACTGTTACCCCTAGACCAAACCAAGGCTGACTGTCATCTCCACAATATGTACTGTTACCCCTAGACCAAACCAAGGCTGACTGTCATCTCCACAATATGTACTGTTACCCCTAGACCAAACCAAGGCTGACTTTCATCTCCACAATATGTACTGTTACCCCTGGACCAAACCAAGGCTGACTGTCATCTCCACAATATGTACTGTTACCCCTAGACCAAACCAAGGCTGACTGTCATCTCCACAATATGTACTGTTACCCCTAGACCAAACCAAGGCTGACTGTCATCTCCACAACATGTACTGTTACCCCTAGACCAAACCAAGGCTGACTGTCATCTCCACAACATGAAACGTTACCCGTAGACCAAAATGAGGCTGACTGTCATCTCCACAGCATGTACTGTTACCAATAGACCAAAATTAGGATGACTGTCATCTCCACAACATGTACTGTTAACACCAGACCAAACCAAGGCTGACTGTCATCTCCACAATATGTACTGTTACCCCTAGACCAAACCAAGGCTGACTGTCATCTCCACAATATGTACTGTTACCCCTAGACCAAACCAAGGCTGACTGTCATCTCCACAATATGTACTGTTACCCCTAGACCAAACCAAGGCTGACTGTCATCTCCACAATATGTACTGTTACCCCTAGACCAAACCAAGGCTGACTTTCATCTCCACAATATGTACTGTTACCCCTAGACCAAACCAAGGCTGACTGTCATCTCCACAATATGTACTGTTACCCCTAGACCAAACCAAGGCTGACTGTCATCTCCACAATATGTACTGTTACCCCTAGACCAAACCAAGGCTGACTGTCATCTCCACAACATGTACTGTTACCCCTAGACCAAACCAAGGCTGACTGTCATCTCCACAACATGAAACGTTACCCGTAGACCAAAATGAGGCTGACTGTCATCTCCACAGCATGTACTGTTACCAATAGACCAAAATTAGGATGACTGTCATCTCCACAACATGAAACGTTACCCGTAGACCAAAATGAGGCTGACTGTCATCTCCACAGCATGTACTGTTACCAATAGACCAAAATTAGGATGACTGTCATCTCCACAACATGTACTGTTAACACCAGACCGAGACAAGGCTGAGCTCTGCAGACCAGAAGACATGTGCTCAACAGCAACCGCTCAGTTACTGGCCCAACGCTCTAACCACTAGGCTACCTGCCATCTTAATATATAAGTAACTATGTAAATTCCTGTTAACAGCCATAATGACATGGTGTTTTAAAAAACACAGTACAAGCACCTGAACACAAACAAAACACAAACACACACACACACACACACACACACACACACACACACACACACACACACACACACACACACACATATAGCTATACTTGAGTGAAGTAGGCTGTGTTTTAGGCTTCGGTAAAGAGACTGGAGAATGTGGTAGATGTACGATGATGTTAATGAATGGTGAGAGGGAACTGTAATGTACAGACAGCAGTGGAATGTATTCTGGCAGTGATTCTGCTA